>NW_027556098.1:174941419-175233919 GCF_003287225.1 Phascolarctos cinereus
TGGGGTGGGGCTCCCACAGACGGTGACTCCTCTTAGATATAGGGAACCTCAAAGCCGTGAGACACTGCAGAGACTCTACTTTATATATCCTCTCTAGCAACCTGACATGAGGTCACCCATGCCTCTCATGGAATCCTTCAGTGACTTTCTGAGGCAGCTCTTTCTACCTGCAGACAGCCCTCATCATTAGGAAGCTTTTCCTCATAACAATTTATAGAATTGTGGAACATTAGAGTTGGAAGGAATCTGAAGTTCTTTTCTTGACCCTGTGATAGTGTGTTGTCTCTCCTTTCCCCCTGTATCCTAGAGCCTGGGCTGGGAGGGGATCTGAGTGGTAGAGGCCAGAGAGGGGGAACAGGCCAGCACCTGTTCCAGTCTGACAGCCGTGTCCGGCCATGACAAGCGAGCAAGTGAAAACACGTGGTGGGGAGGGGGCCCAAGGAGGTGGCTGATTAAGCTGTTTAGCAGGAGAAACAATTCCCAGATCAGCAACTTCCCCTCCTCCTTCTTCCCTCAGCTTCTTCCCTTGAGACCACCCTCACCCCCAAAGTAGAGAATCGGGTCCCAGGACATGGAGGAGAGGTCCTAGGCCAGACGAACTCAATTCCTGAAAACCCTTGACTTTCTACTTCCGGAGCTAACACTTCAGCAGGACACCCACAGCACTGTTCGGAAGGCGCTGAAGTTGCCAGGGTTTCTGAGTATGCAGGCCAATTTGTTATAGAAACAAAAGATCACAGATTTTAGATATAGACTACATCACAGAATCTCGTCGCAGGAAGGGGCCTCTGAGGCCGCCTGGCCCACTGTGAATACCTGAATCTGCTCTTTGACAATGCCAACAAGTGGTCATCTTGCCTGTTTGAAAACTGCCAGGGCTAGAAATGTCAAGCCTTGCCACAGCAGCCCAGTCCACTTTTGGACAGCTCTCCTGGTGGCAAGATTTTCTCTTGGTTGAGCCTAAATCTAGCTTTTTACCACTTAAGCCCATTTGACTCTGATTCTGCTTTCTGAGGCCAAGCAGAATGTCTCTAATTCTCTCACATAATCACTTCTCACATAACAGCTCTTTAAATACTGGGAGACACCTATCATGTCCCTCCTAAGTCTCTTCTCCTGTCTAACTCTCCAGTTCTTTCAACTGATCTCCATCATGGCATAGTTTGGGATCCTCTCACCATCCTGGGTGCCTTTCTCTGGACAGTCTCCAATTTTGGAAGTGTTCTTCTTAAAATGTACCCCCAAACTGAGCACAGTACCGTGGAGGTGGTTCAGCCACTCCAGATGTGGTCTGATAAGAGCAAGGCACTGCACAATTGCTCTTGTCTGAGGTCTTATTCTTTCCTTAATGCAGCTTAAAACCACATTCATTCCTTTGACTAGTGGGGCATACTGTGCTATCCCATAACCCCAGGCTTTCCTTTATTAAACTATTGTCTAGTCCCCCACAGATTTATCCCTATCTGACATTAGCTCCAGGAGGTTTCCTACCTCGTCCTACCAGGGATGTTGGTTCTCAGTCCATCTGAGGGTGGGAATGTCTGGGAAAGGGGAGAGTGGGCAAGGTAAGATTGGTGCCTCAGCCAGGCACTCCCAGTTTTATGTTGGCCCAGTTCCCTGTGACCAATGGGATACTTCAGTGATACTGGGTGGGCTTCCAAATGATAATTGATGGGATTAATGGTCTTTCCTTGGCAGGAAGATCTGTGCCCATTCCTCAGTCTTTCCTTCTTTTCTATAGTGCCTATCTTTGGAGCCCAGCTCTCCCAAGAAGGCTTTGTAATATCTAGTGGGGTCCTGATCAGTTTTGAGGGAAAAGTGGGGACTTTGGGATCAATCTTGTCCCCCTCCACTTCCTAACCTTTTGAGGACTACTGTTGTGAACCAGGATGGAGGGTGGTATGTTATAAAGGAAAGAGCATTGAACTAGGAGTTAGGAAGCCTGGGATCTTGTGCTGGCTTTCAAACTGACTCATTACAGAGCTTCAGTTTTCCCATCACACTATATTGGGGCTAATGCTTTCTGTCCTACACAATAGGAACATTTTGAAGAGTGAATGAGATAATATAGGGGAAAGTAGCTTAAAATACTGCTGTACAAATATCAGGTATTATTATGAAGGAGTGAACAGAGGAAAAAGTTCATCAGGAGGAAGGGTAAGTAAGGTGAATGCTGGCCAATCAGGAGCTGAGATACAATACTTGCTGTTGATTGGTGGAGCGCTTACTCCAAGTTCTACCTATGACTGTCCTGTACATTTCTTTGGTCCCATTCCTTCCTTGGCTCTCTATATACAACTCAGTCTCCTGTACTTCTTGCTTGCAACCCTGAGATACCGTATCTTTTTTGGTTGGTCTCTCTCCACTTGCCTTCTGTTTTCTGTTTTTCTCCCCTACCCTTTCACCTGATCTACTGGAAGGAAAAAAAAAAGTACTGAATCTGGAATCAGACTACCTTAATTACAATGTCAACTCCTCTCCTTACTACCTGAATGCCTGTGAGAAAGTCACTAAATCTCTCTGGCCCTCAGTTTTCTCATCTATACAATGAGAGGGTGAACTGGGTGATCTCTAAGGACCTTTCGAGGTATAAATCCTGTGATCCTATGCTCTTCTTTCCCCAGATCCAGTTTAAGATCAATGGGTTTAGCACTGCCTCTAAGAAGCTGTGTGTCTTCAGGTGAAACACTTAACATCTCTAGGTTTTATTCCCAATTTGTAAAATGAGGATCTCAATGCTATCTAAGTCTCCATCCAGCACTAAAATTAATCAGCAAGGATTTTTAGAGGGTGAACTGGGTAATCTCTGAGGTCCTTTCTAGGTATAAATCCTGTGATTCTATAATCTTCTTTCCCCAGATCCAGTTTAAGATCAATGGGCTTAGCACTGCCTCTAAGAAGCCGTGTGTCTTCAGGTGAAACACTTAACATCTCTAGGTTTTATTCCCAATTTGTAAAATGAGGATCTCAATGCCATCTAAGTCTCCATCCAGCACTAAAATTAATCAGCAAGGATTTTTAAGTGCCTACTACGTCCCAGCCACTGTGTTATGCAATGGGAATACAAAGACAAAAATAAAACATTTCCTGCCCTCAAGGAGCTTGCAGTCTATCAGGGGAGACAACTAATACACATATAAATATATACAAAAACAAATACAAGGTAATTTTTTGGGGTGAAGGCACTAACAAATGGGAAGGGGAGAAAATCAGGAAAGGATTCACATAGAAGACAGCCCTTGGTGAAAATGAGGGCTTCTAAGAGGTGGAGTTAAGGAGACAGCATATTCTAGGAATGGTCAGTATAAAGACATGGAATAGGAGATGGAGTGTCCTGTGAGAGGAACAGTGGGACTGTCAGTTTTGTTGGACCACCAAATGTGGGAAGAGGAGTAGTACACACAAAACCAGGTATTAAAGGGCTTTAACAACCATATGGAGGAGTTTATATTTGATCCTAGAGCCAAGAGGCAGTCATTAGACAATACTGAATAGAGGAGTGACATGGCCAGATGTGCCTCTTAGGAAAATCACGTTGGCAGTTCTGTGGGGGATGGATTGGAATGGGGAGTGACTGAGGCACAGAGACCAATTAGGAGGCTATTGCTGGAGTCAAAGCAAGAGGTGATGAGGATCTGACTTAGGATGGTGGTTGTGTGTGTGTGTGAGAGAAAGAGAGAGAAAGAGACTGATGCAAAAGATGTCGTCAAGAGGGAGCTGATGAGACTGGCAACTGCTTGGATATGTGGAGTGATGGAAAGAAGACTCCAGGATAAGACTGAGGTGGCAAAGCTGGGTGAATAGAAAGATGGTGTTGCCTTTGATGGAAACAGGACAGTTTGGAAGACAGGTGGTTTGGGGTAAAAAATAATGAGTTCCATTTTGGACATAATAATTTTGTGTTGTTTATGGGACATTCAGTTTGACAGGTCTGACCTTTGGACCTCATGTGAGAGACCTAGAGCAAGACATAGAGATTTGGGAGTCATCTGCATAAAGACGATAATTGAACCCATGGGAGCTGATAAGATCGCCAAGTGAGAAGAGAAAGGGGCCTAGAACAGAGGGCCCCCTTGCAGGGGGCACTCACATTTATAGGGCATGGCCATGTGGATGATGAACCAGCAAAGGAGACTGAGAAGGAACAGTCAGATGGGCAGGAGGAGAAAAAAGAGGGAGCAGTATCACAAAAACTTAGAGAGGAGAAAGTATCCAGGAGGTGAGGTAGTTGGCATCAAATACTGCAGAGAGGTCAAAAAGAAAAGGCCATCAGATCTGGAACTTAAGAGATCCTGGGTAACTTTGCAGGTAGCAGTTTCAGTTGAATGATGGGGTCAGAAGACAGATTGCAAAAGGAGTCACAGAGGTTCCTGAGAAGAGAGGAAGTCAAAGCAACAAGTAGAGACAGTTTTTTTTTCTTCCCTTAGGAGTTTGTTGTGAAAGAGAAGAGAAATATAGGACAATAGCTTGAGGGTATGGTAGGGTCTAGTGAGTGTTTTTTAAGGATGGTGGAGACTTGGACATATTTATAGACAGCAAGGAATGAACCAGTAGATAAGGAGACTGAAGATTAGCAGGGGGAGGGAAGGAGGGAATGATAGTAGTAGACAGTCTTCTGGAGACAACAGGAAGGTATGAAATCAAGATCACCTGGTCCATTCCTCTACCCAAATAGTGAATTCCAGTGGCCATCCAAGTTCTGCTTAAATGCTTCCACTGATAGGGATCTCATTACCCCCAAGGAAACCCAGTTTCTTTCCTAAGCACTTTGGAAGGACCTGCCTGCTTCATTTGAGTGGCCCAACTGGGTGATAATGGTGGGGGACAGTATCTAGGAATAGTGGGTGGCCTCAGATGTTCTGGCTGTCCTAATTAAGTGGAGAGGAAGAAAAGGAACCCAGGTGACCACCAGAGGCCAGATTGCATAGCTTCTGGGAAAGAGTACATGTCTAAGAGTAAGACGGATGGAGGAGGTCAGTTGTGGTATACTAGGAAGTAGGGCTATTATAATTTGAAGGCTTAAGGAGAGTGAAACTTCTAAGGGAGACCTAGAGATTGGAGTAACTCTCCTTATCCTGCCTTCTCTGTAGTAATGGATTCAGAACTCATGAGCCATCTCCCTTGATTCAGAAAATATTGAAGATGAGGGCCCTGGTCACTCTGTTCCCTTCAGGCACTGGGTACATACATTCATAGGGCATGGAAGACATGCCCACTCAGACTAGGAGGAGTAATTATCTTCTACCCCTCCATCCAATAAAACCATTGAACCTATACTTTCCTATTAGGCCTTTGGAGATTGCTTACCTTCCCATCTCCCACTTCCCAGTCTATCTATCACCCAGGTGAAAACCTCTGAAAGAGCCTGATCTGTCTGTACTCTTCTTAGGATCAGGAGGAAATCTGATTCCATGGGAATTCTGGATAATGACCTGGCATTCTAAGAGTGCCCACAGGTGGCTTCTTGGAAGTCAGACTACCTGGGAAGATAAAAGTGTCAAGCTGCCCCTCTTGGATTGTGTGGCTTTGAACAAATCACTTCAGTTCTCTTGATCTATTATCTCAAAAAAAAAAAAGGGGGGGGTTATGATCTGGGTGAACTCAAAGATCCCTGTCAGTTCCCATATTGTACTTTTCACCTTCTTCTCATTGCCAAGGCCATCTCCTGTTCCAGATAGATTGCTGGGTCATGGCAACATTCAGTTCCCTCAAAGCCTCCATAAACAGGGGAGAACAAGCAGAGCCACACTTCATGACATTGGGAGCTCAGGTGTGGTTGGGAGAAGGCATCATTCAGAAGCAGAATGATGGGGGCGAGGGGTGGGGAGCAGATCGGAGCAGGTGGAACAGGCAGGCTGGTGGTGCTGTGTTTGGGTACCTGTTGGCCAGAGTCTGAGGGGGGAGGCCTACAGGGACATGTGTTAGCCTGAGTGTGACTGGATGATGGCATACTCCACCAGCTGTCCAGGCATAGGGGTCCTGGTCCCAGGCGAGGACTCCAGGGCGATGGTATCCAGCTCTGCATAGTGAAGGTCTGTTTCCTCAAGGTCTGAAAGCTAGAGACAAGGTGTGGGATGGGAAATGGGATGAGGGTGGCAGGGTAGGAGGAGAGAGAAGGGAGAGTAGAGGTGATGGGGATGGGGAGGGAAGCAGGGGCAGATGGGAAGGAGAAGGAGCAGTCAGTGAGGGTCAGTGAGGAGGTGAAGAGCATGAGAAGGAGAGGGAAGAGGGTGTTGGTAGGAGTTGGGGAGGAGAGAGAAAGAAAGAGGACATATCAGTGACACTGAAAAAGGTAGGAAGTTTAGAAAAGGTTATTAATTCTTCTAGATGTGTTGGTAGCAAGGTGGTCAAATCTTTGGCTTGTGTCGAGCCTCTTAAGGCACATTATGCTTATTCCCACCTATCTTTCCTGGGGAAATGAGTGTGGGAAGTAGAATGCCCCATGTCACTGGCTCCAGGGGAAGGCAGCAACTGGTGTTGGAGGTAATAGTAGTACTAGTAGTACTACTACTACTACTAGTAGCAGCAGTAGTGTAGTAGTAGTAGTAGTAGTAGTAGTAGTAGTAGTAGTAGTAGTAGTGGTAGTAGTAGTAGTGGTAGTAGTGTAGTAGTAGCAGTAGTAGTAGTAGTAGTAGTAGTAGTAGTAGTAGTAGTAGTAGTAGTAGTAGTAGTAGTAGTGGTAGTAGTAGTAGTAGTGGTAGTAATAGTAGTGGTGGTAGTAGTAGTAGTAGTAGTAGTGGTAGTAGTAGTAGTGGTAGTAGTAGTAGTAGTAGTAGTAGTAGTGGTAGTAGTAGTAGTAGTAGTAGTAGCAGTAGTGGTAGTAGTAGTAGTGGTGGTAGTAGTAGTAGTAGTAGTAGTGGTAGTAGTAGTAGTGGTAGTAGTAGTAGTGGTAGTAGTAGTAGTGGTAGTAGTGTAGTAGTAGTAGTAGTAGCAGTAGTGGTGGTGGCAGTGGTAGAGGTGGTAGCGGTGGCGGTGACTAGGTGATGGCAGTGATGGCAGCAGCAGTAATGATATATATGTAACACTTTAAGGTTTGCAAGTGCTTTACATGTAGTATCTCCTTTGTTCCTCATAACAACCCTGTTAGGCGCTATTATTATCATCCTATTATTATTATTATAACTCAGAGAGGTTAGGCAACTGGCCTGCAATCACACAGCTGGTGAGTATCTGAGGTGAGAACTGAAGCCAGGCATTTTTACTTCCAAGGCTGGTGCTCTATCCACAATGCTACAGAGCCTCTGGATAAAAGAAGGTCAATCCTTTCTTCAGTGTTAAGTGCAACATTTGTATTATATTCATAACTGGGGAATGTCAAAACTGGAAGCAAGCTTAGAAATGATCTGGTCCAACCTCCTCATTTAACACATGAGCAGTCTAGTGACTCCTCCAAGGTCACAGTGCTGGAAGTGATGTCCCCAAGGTCACATGATGAATCGTCATCAAAGCCAGAACTAGAACTCGGGTCCCTTGGCCCTTGTACTACACTGCCTTCCCATTCATTTTGACTCCTTCTTGACTTTAGAAGTCTTAGTGGCCTAAATTCTTGATCAGATTAGGGTCTCTGAGGGTAAGAGCCACTGTGCTATAGGGTCTGGAGCAAGCAGTCCTATATCATGGCCCCTTCTATGCTACTAATCAGCTATGTGACTTTGAGCCTGTTTTCCTGTCTCTGAAATGAAGGCACCAAATTCAACGGCCCCTTCTAGGTCTAACTTCCTAACATTCAGTGATCTCATTCTTTTGCCTGTTAGATTTCCCTGACACACTCTCGATTCCCTTTCCTACCCTCATGCCTTCCCTTAGCCTCCTACCCCCATCCCCCAGCATCCAGGCCAGGGCTTAGTGCAGGCAGCTCACAGACAGGGGTCCACACATACTGATCTCACCAGAGCTCATTCACATTCCACCAGTAGACCACAGTCTGGACCCTGGGGATTAAGGACCGTGGAAAAAGACAGGGATTCATATTGGCACAGGAGTACATGCTAACCAGAGAAGATCATCACAGTGGGGGCAGATGCCCCAGGTTGGGCTCTTGAGTCCAAGTAGCAGGCCACAGATTGTCCGTCATTCCCTGGCTTGGTAGGGGGCACTCCCTCCTTTCCCCTGGCCCTCTGTGCACTGCTACAGAATCACAGAGAAAACACGGGAGGACATCTAGTCCAGCCCATACTTGAGTGGAAACCTTTGCTATAATACCTCTGACAGTGTATATATAGCTATAGTGTAGTATAGTATATATAGCTAGAGTATAGACAGCTATCATAGCCTCTGATAATGTATTTCTAACAATGAGGAACACGTGACCCCCTCAGGCAGGCCATTGACGGTGGGCAGTCCTAATTATTAAGAAATTCTTCCTTACATTAATTCAAAATCTGCCCTCCTACAGCTTCCTCCTATTTGAAGTATCCAAGGTGCCCTGCTTTGCTCTTTTCACCCTAACGCTAAAGTCTTCCGTCTCCCCTCTCCAGCACCCCTACCCCCACCTTCCTGCACACAGTGATGACCGGGAGACATTGCAGGGCTAAGTTTAGAGCAATTAACAACTCTGATTCCCTAGGAGAGAAAATCACACCTTGGACACCTTCTCCTCCTGCAGCTCCCATCTGCCATATACAACCCCTTGGGACATCTATTTTTCCAAAGGAGGGGAAAAGGAAGACGTCATTGGTGGAAGGAGGTGGGGGTTAGAGGCCATAGGGCTCAGAGGTAGAGGAGGAACACAAATGCAAAGAATTACAGCATTTCAGGGGCAGAAGAGACCTCAGAGATAATCTAACTTTGCCCATCCCTGAGCAAGACTCTCATCCTACAAACTTGTCCACATCCAGATGACCACTGGTCATCTGGTCTTGCAGGCTCTCAGTGACCTCTCTACCTCCGAGGGCAGCTCCTTCCACTTTGGGGTAGCTCTAATCGATAAGACGTTTTTCCTTACATTGAAACAAAATTTGCTTCTCTGCAGTTTCTACCTTTCTCTCTTTGTTCTGTCCTCTGAGGCCAGGCAGAACATGTCTACTCTCTTTTCCACGTGACCATCTTTCCACAGGACAGATGTCGTGTTCCCCTTGAGCCTTTTCTTCTTCAGGCTGAACATCCACACTGCTCATAATTAATCCTTACATGGGCTGATCTTCAGGTCCTCAGCTATGCTCTGGATACTCCCTAGCCTATCAGGGCTAACCTGTGGCCCAGACCTGAACCCAAGACTCCAGATGTGGTCTGATCAGGACAGCACCATCAGCTTGCACCTATAAATTACTGCAGCATGAGGACCTTAGCTTTTTTTGGTTTTTGCCAATTCCAGGGGCTCCCTATTGACTCCAGGATCAAATATGAAGTCCTCTTTGTATTTTAAAGCCCTCCACAACCTGGTCCCATCCTATCTTTGCAGTCTTCTTACTTCTTACGCCTTGCCATGGACTTTGTGTCCATGGACACCGGCCTCCACGCTGTTCCTTGATCTAGACCCTCCATCCCTCAAGTCTTTGCATTTTTATTGGGGGTCTCCCAGGCCTACAACTCTTTCCTCATCTCTGCCTTCCATTTCCCTGGAACTTCTTCCAGTCCCAGCTACTTCTTTGAGAAGCCTTTCCCAATCCCTCTTAATGTTAGTTCCTTTCCCCTGTTATCTGCCGTTTACCCTGGATATATCTTGTTTGCACATAGTTGTTTGTATGTTGTTTCTCCCATAAGACGGTGAGCTCCTTAAGAGGAGGGACTGTCTTAACTTTCTTAGTATCCCCAGTGCTTAACACAGTGCCTGGCATATAGTAAGTGCTTAATAAATGCTTGTTGACTCATACTGAACCTACAATCCACTAAAACCCCAGATGTTTTTCAGATGAATGTGTCTAGCTATACCTTCTTCATTTTGTATTTGTGAAGTTGATTCTTTGAACCCACGTATGATACTTTACATGCCCTCCCCTCATAAAATTTCATTTTATCACAGCAGAAAGTCTAACATCTAGTTAAGAAGAGAGAAGATTCTGGAGTAGAGTGGCAAAGTGGAATGGGGTGTATAAATCTCATTAGATAATTAGATTCCACCTAGAGTCCTTTCGTCTCATCTTCCTCGATCTGTTAAATAAATTAAACTTCACTTCAGAAGCCAAGCCAGAGAATGGAGGATTCAGAGAAGTAGAGGAAGATATCTAGAGATCAGCAACAGGGTGAAATGAAGTGGGTGGGCTCATTATACTTGCATCTCTGCCCTAAAGTCTTTCAGATTGTTGGTTTGTTGGTATTTAATCACAAAGATGGCTAAGAGATCTACTAAAAAGGAAACAAAAGAAAGTGGAACTGACTTCAAGGAAGTACAGAAGATAAGGAGAACACTGCTGTCACCTTCGTGTTTCCATGTACATACAAATGGGTCATTGTTGTTCAGTTGCTTCAGTCATGTTCAATTCTTTGTGACTTCATTTGGGATTTTCGTGACAAAGACACTGGGGTGGTTTGCCATTTCCTTCTCCAGCTTGTTTGACAGATGAGGAAATTGAGGTAAACAGGGTGAAGTGACTTGTCCAGGGTCACACAGCTAGGAAGAGTCTGAGGTCAGATTCTGGACTCCAAGCCTGGTGCTTTCTCCTCTGTGCCTGTAGCTGCTCTACGTACAAATGTACTATGCATTTTGTATGTATATATAGATATAGCATGGTACTAGAATCAAGCTGTTCTTTGTCCTAAAGGAGAAAGGGGAAGGATTGAGGAAATGCATTTCTGTGCTCCAGAGTATGGAAAATGGCATTTCTTGAGAGAATGGAAGAAAAGCTTTTATGAGGACACAAAGATGAAAAAGAGTGTAGGGAGGCAGAGGAGAAGTTGGGGTGCGACCCAGTGAAGGAAAGAAAGAAGGAAGAACACTGAACATTTGGAGCTATGCTTTGGTGCTCTTCCAGCCATCAGGAGCTGAAGCCCATTGGAAGAGGCAGCTTCATGTGTCCCAAGAAATGATGATGTGGATCTTTAGGAACCATTCAGTGAGAGGTAATCTAGTAATGGTTAGAGGAATCAAAGTGTTGGTGATGGTTGGTGATTTCCTGCTCAAGGATACTGAAACACCTTTTGGTAGATCTGATATCAACAACACAGAACTCTGCCATCTTCACAGGGCATCCATCTGGGATGTGGCCAAGAACTGTCACACTTGATGATTGCCCCCTCTATTTCTAATGATTCATCTGGGGACAAATGATCCCACCAGAAAGAATCTAGAATATATTGCTAATGATTTTGAAGTCCAGGGCAAAATCCCCCCCCCCCCAGAGGATCTCAGGGACATGGGAGATCTTTTCATCACTCTCAGTTAAGAAAAAAGAAGAGAGGGCAGCTAGGTGGTGCAGTGGATAGAGCACCAGATCTGAAGTCAGGAGGACCTGAGTTCAAATCCGGCCTCAGACTAAACAATTGACGCTAGCTATGTGACCCTGGGCAAGTCACTTAACCCCCAATTGCCTAAAAATAAAAAAAAAATTAAAAAAAAGAAAAAAGAAGAGGAGGCTTTGGAAGTGAATGAATAGCTAAGAGGATGGGATCTGAGAATGAGATTTAGGTTTCTGGACCATAGCTTAAATATAGTAATTATGGGCTCTTGGTAAAGGCAAGAGCACTTAACCAGGGCTAATGAAAACATATTTGTCTGGAGTCTTATGAATCTAATCAAGACAGCTTTAAGTTGAAAAGAGTCATGGTGGTAGTAGGAGGTGGGGGGGCATGAATTATGGGCACAACACAGAAGGAAGTGCCCATTAAGATAAGACCAGTAATAATGGGAGATTATACCTAAGAAGAAGAAGAAGAAGATATCAGCAATAAATCACCTTGCTTCAGAGATTTATATATACATGCACAAAATATGGATAAAAATTGGGCAAACTAGCAATTCTAATTCAAGAAAGCAAATTTTAACTCTTAAATTGGTGGAATAGGAAGCTTGGAATTTGAATAAATGCACTAATAAAAAAGAATGGCATCAGTGATAATAAGGATGTGGAATAGCACTGCATATTGAGAATATATATTCATGTAAGAAATCCAGAAGCCTGAGGAGAAAAGTATGTGCAGAGTGCTTGTGTGAGCATAAACAGAAGTAGAAACAGAAGCACTATTGTTGTGAGGATCTACTTGAACTAAAGGAAGAATTAGATAAAGATTTTGGGATCTTACAGCTCCTATGGCTTCAGTTTTCATTTTTATGCAGATGATTCTGGCTCTGGATCAGAGGACCTGGGTTTAAATACTATGTCTAGCTCTGTGTTATCTGTGTGACCTCGAATAGATTACTTCACCTTCCGGAGTCTCGATTTCCTCGACTATAAAAGGAGAGGGTTGGACTAGATGGTCTCCAAGGTCCCTTCTAGCTCGATGATCCTAGGATTTGATACATCCACTCACTTTCTACCTCCTCAGCTACAGTCCTGTATCTCCAACTGCCTACTGGACATCTCCACCTGGATGCCCCATAAACAGTGAAAACTCAACATGTCCAAAACAGAACTCATTCTTTTTTCCTCCAAAACCCTGTTGAGGGCACCATCATACTTTCTGCTATCCAGGTTCATACATTCAGTTATCCTCATCTCTTTACTCCCTCATGCCTCAGTACAATCAGTTGCCAAGGCTTGAAGTTATTCCTTCTAAAACATCTCTTGCATCTGTCCCCTTCTCTGTACTCACACAACGGCCAGAACCTCTTCATCACTGACCTATTGTAACAGCTTCCCAACGGCTCTACCTATATCCAGCATCTCCCCTCTCCATTCCATCCTCCACACAGCTGCCAAATGAATAATCCTAGGTCTGACCACATCATCCTCCTTCTCAAGAAACTCCAATAACATGATATTGACAGTAGGATAAAGCACAAAATCCTCTGTTGGTATTTAAAACCTTTCACAATTTGCCCCTCAGCCTTCCTTCCTAGGCTTACACACCACTCTCCTTTTCATTCAAACCAAACTGGACTGTGCATTCTATTCCCTCTCCTGTCTCTATAGTTTTGGACCAGCAGTCTCCTTTGCCTGAAATGGGCTCCTTCCTTACCTTTGCCTCTTAGACTCTCTTTTTGTTGTTCAGTTGTTTACAGTCACGCCTAACTCTTCACTATCCCATTTGTAACTCTTCCAAGACCCCATTTGGGGTTTTCTTGGCAAGGATACTGAAGTGGTCTGTCATTTTCTTTTCCAGCTCATTTTACAGATGAGGAAATTGAGGCAAATGGGCTTAAGTGACTTGCCTAGAGTCATACAGCTAGTAAGTGTCTGAGGCCTAGCATACTTTTGATCTTAGCTCAGTGCCAACTCCTACACAAAGACTTTCCTGATTTCCCCCTGGTTGCAAGTGCCCTCCCTGCTAAATTATCTGTGTATATTTTGAATTTACCTATATCTATACACACTGCCCCCCCAATAGAATATAAACTCCCTGAGGGCAAGGAGTATTTCATTTTTGTCTGTCTATTTCTAATGCTAAGAACATGGTAGGAGCTTAATAAATGTTTGTTGATGGATTGAGCAAGTACTTAATATTGGCTACTTAATACAAGCAAGGTATAGTAGTGATGACACATAATTTTGACTATCTGCACATCTAATGCTTTCTCTCTGTCAAAAGCAAGGTGATTGATAACATTTGTTATCATTGATAATGATATTAACGATAATCTCCATCCTTCAAAAATAAGGAAGGGATAAGGGGAAATGCTATCATGGATTGGATTCGGAACAACAAGGAGGAACCTTTTGCCAAAATGGAAATGGAAATGATGGGAACCTTGGGAGCAAGTGACTATTCCATCACAGAATTCATGATAGAGTAAAGGACCATGATAGAGTAAATGCACCCTACAGTTTGAATAAGAAGATTTCCAAAGAGTTCCCAGAAAGTACAGGTAGGATCCAATGGGGTAATGTTTTAAAGGGGAAATTAGCAGAAGAGGAATAGGAATCTCTCAAGAATAAAATTCTGAAGACACAAGAAGAAATTATTTTAATAGGGGGGAAAACTGACTAAAGAAACTGATATAGACACACAGGGAACTCATTGGTGAACTAAGATTTTAAAAAGACAAATACAGATGATGGAAGTAAAGGCATTTGAAGATGGATACAGAACAGTCCTGTGGTCTTTAAAGAATACTGTAAAGTGTCTTAAAGCCCAGAATGGGCTTCCCTGGCTTCTTTTTAAATCCCAACTAACCCCCTGCCTTTTTACTGGAAGCCTTTCCTAACCCCTCTTCACCCCGGTGCCTTCCCTCCACTCATTATTTCCCATTTATCCCATATCTAGCTTGTGTGTATAAGTTGGCTTGCGTGTTGTCCTCCCCAGTAGACCGTGAGCTCCATGACTGCAGGGACTGTCTTTTGCCTCTTGTATTCCCAGTGTCTAGCACAGTGCCTGGCTCAAGCGGCCACTTAATACCTGTTCATTGATTGATGGATTGAGCCTGGCAATGAAGACCAGGGACGACAAAAAGGGCAGGCCTCTGTGCCTGGAAAACCTTCCCTTCCCTTCCCCTCCCACCCCCCTGGCAGTGGCAGTGAAGCCTTGCCCAGGCCTAGCTTAGTCCTAATGCCTTCCTTCCAAAGTTGCTCCCAATTTATCCTGTCTGAATCTTGTTGGCATGTAATGATTCCCAGGTTGTTCCCCCCATTATCCTGTGAGCTCCTTAAGGACAAGAACTGTTTGTGTTTTCAAATGATGTTTTGGCCTTTCGTTGTATCTCCAGTGCTTAGCACAGTGCCTGGCACATAGTAGGTGCTTCATAAATGCTAGTTGACTTGCCTGTTTTTTGTATTTTTTTTTTAAAGAAAGCTATATCGCTCAAATCCGGCCTCAGACACCTGAGACTTACTAGCTGTGTGACCCTGAGCAAGTCAACCCTGATTGCCTCACCAAAAAGCAAAAAAAACCCAAAACAAAACAACTATATTGGAGCAAGAGGAAGATAAAAAGGGAAAGAACTGTTTTTCAGGACGTGCGAAATAATAATAACAGATGATACTGAGAAGGCTAAATTAACTACTTAACTCTTCTCTTGATTCTCTTTTCTCCTCCCAAAAGAATGATCTTTGGATTGGAAAAGATAGGAGAAAAATGGTTACCAAGGAGTGGAAACCAAAGATAAATGAGGAAACAGCCAGCCGGATAGCATCTAGCTGTTCTGAATGATTTCAAGTCACTGGTCCCAAGATGAACCACATCAAGAAACATTGTTCTTAATCTTTGAAAGATCTCAGATGATGGGAAAAGTGCCATAGGACTGGAGAAGTGGAAATGTTCCCATTTTCAAAAATGGGAAAAGGGCAGGGTCCACAAACTGTAGACCGATGAACTTGCAGGCCTAATTCCCAACAAAATTTTAGGATACATTATTAATGATTAGGAGAGTGTATGAACACTTTGAAAAGGAAGTGGTGATTGCTCAAAGCCAGCATGGCTTCATCAAGAACAGGTCATACCAGACTAACCTCATTTCCTTTTCTTTTTTTAATAGGGTAGCTAGACTGGGAGATCAGGAAAATATTGTTGACATAGTATACTTAGATTTTTTTTCAAGGCCATCAAGGTTAAGTGACTTGCCCAAGATCACACAGCTAGTATGTATCAGAGGACTGATTTGAACTCAGGTCCTCCTCACTCTACAGCTGGGGCTTTATCCACTGAGCCACCTAGCTGCCCCATACACTTGGGTTTCAGAAAAGCCTCTGACCTTCTCTCATGACATTATATTTGTTGTTGTTTGTCCTTCCTTCTCAGAGAGGACATTATGTTTGGATGGATCTGGAACCCACTAAATAGCCACATCCAAAGAGAAGTCATAAATGGGTTGAAATCACCTGAGATGAAGGTCTCTAGTGGAATGTCCTTGTGCTGTTTAACATTTTATCAATCACTTGGATTGCATGTTTGTCAAATCTGCAGATGACATGAAGCTTGAAGGAACTGCTAATACAGTGAATAAAAGAACCCAGCTCTGAAAAGGTCTCAGTAGGTTAATATGATGGGCTGAATCAAATTAGATGAAATTTAAAAGGGATAAATGTAAAGTTCTACACTTGGGTTTCAAAAATTATTTCACAAATACAGGACAGCGGAGAATGGCCCAGGCAGAAATTCCTGTGAAAAAGATCTGAGGGTTTTCGTGGACTACAAGCTCAACATGACATATCAACCGTATGGCATATCAACCAAAAAGGTTTATGCTATTTGAACTATAGTAAAAGAGACATAGGGCCCAGACCCAGGTATATTAAAGTTCCACTAAACTTTACCCTGGTCAGATCACATCTAGAGAACTATGTTCAGTTCTGAGCAAGAAATTTTAAGGGAATTAGAGGTGGGTGGTGCAGTGTATACAGCACCAGCCCTGAAGTCAGAAGGACCTGAGTTTAAATTTGACGTCAGATGCTTACTAGGTGTAGGACCCTGGGTAAGTCACTTAACCCTGATTGCCTCCCCAAAAAAGATAATTATAGGCAAACTCCATATGAGAGAACTGGGAAAACATCCCAAACGAAGACTGGTTGAAATAATTGGAGCTGTGTAGACTGGAGACAGGACTGTGCTAGTAATTGTTTAACAACTGGGCTGTTAGGAGCAGCTAGGTGGCACAATGGATAGAGTTCTGGTCTTGGAGTCAGGAGAACCTGAGTTCAAATCCGACTTCAGACACATAACACTTACTAGCTGTGTGACCCTGGGCAAGTCACTTAACCCTGATTGCCCGTCAAAAAAAACCAAAACAAAAAAACCCAAAACTGGGCTCTCAGGAAAAAAAATGCAAATATACTTTTAATTTGCTTGGTATTATTAATACTTTCTTAAGTATAGACAATTAACAAAACAATAAACCAAGACCTAATGTATAGCAATTGCCAATTTCAGAGGTGTAAATGCTTACAGTGAAAATTTAACAATGAGCTTTCACAAGAGCTGGCTCCAACATACCCTAACTAGAGAAGAGAAAACTTGGGAGGGGAGTCCTTTGCAATTGCACCGGGAATTCTATTGCCTGTGTCCTCAACCCCTAAGGAATAGGGAGGGAGGAGGTAACAAAATCACCTAAAAAGATTGGGGGTGCTCTGGTTCTAGGGCAACACATGGCAAGGGGTGGGCAGTCCACATCGTAGCCTAGACCTCTCTTTTGACTTCTATCACCCATTCTGCCTTGAAGGATTCTTCTTTATTCAATCTCTTTCCCTCCTACTGTAGAATTTTGGGGTCATTCTATTAAGAGCTAAGAAGGGGCCTTACAGGTCCAACTACTTCATTTTACAGATAAGGATACTGAGGTCCAAAGGGTGGGGCATGACAACTTGCCAAAAGTCACTCAACTAGCAGGCAGCAGAGCCGGGACTTGAACTCAGGCCCTCTGACTTTGAATTCAGTGCTCATTAGACCATAATTTCCTTCAACATAAAAATGGTATTTTTAAAAAACATTAAATCATCAATTCCTAAGCATTGTGTCTTTAAAAAATTCTTTTTTTCAATTCACAAGCATCTCTTTTCTCTTCCTCCTATAACCCCTCATTAGACAAACAAAAACAAAACCCTTTTGACAAATGTATCAGTCAAGCAAGAAGAACAAATCCCCCCATTGGCTGAGTCCAAAAAGTAGTCTGATTCAGCATCTTGAGTCCCTCACCCAACCTAGCCTACTGTTTTGCACACAGTAGGCACTTAACAAATGGACTGGATTATCAATAAGTAATAAGAAATTGATAAATAAGAAAAATTAATGAATAAAATTGGATTGAATATTCATTCGTAGTCAGAATTTTTATGCAGGAGGAAGCACCTCAGCTAAGTTACGCAAACAAGTGGTAAGCCCACAGTCAGGAGTCAGATCTCTGTCTTCAAAGCACTCTTTACTACACAAGGCCACCACTGAGGTCTTGGCTGGTTTCAATCTAGCAGCAGGCCAGATGTGTACTTTGACACCTGACCTTGGAAGACTACGTTCCCAAGCCCAAGGATGCTGTAGGGGAGGCTCATCCCAAATTCTCTCCCAGAAGAAAATAATTCTGTGCCTTCTGAAGAGGAACCCTGTAGCTCCTGTCCTCTGCTGTTGCCTGACCAGCAATGCAGCACTTGGCTGTTCCCGAGGAAGCTGCCTTCAGTCTCCAGCCCTTCTCATAGCTACTCTACTCAAGGGAAGGAGGTACAGCCTTATGTAGGTCAGTCAGTCAGTCAACAAGCATTATTAAATGCTTACCAAGTGCTAGACTGTTAGGGGCATCTAGGTAGTGTGGGGAGGATAGAGTACCAGGCCTGGAAACAGGAAGATTTGAGTTCAGATATGGCTACAGACACTTACTAGCTGTGTGACCAGGGACAGTTACTTAATTGCTATTTGCCTCAGTTACAGATGGGGACACACTGGAGAAGGAAATGGCAAACTACTCCAGTATCTTTGCTAAGAAAACCCCATGGGGTCACATAAAGACAGACTTGACTGAACAACAATGAAGTGCCAGGCACTGTGCTAAATCAGAGGATACAAAAGAAAGGCAAAAAATAGTCCCTGCCCTCAAGGAGCTTACACTCTAATGTAGGAAAAATATGCAAACAGCTGAATACATATAGCAGGGTAAATTAGCAATAATCCCAGAGAGAAGGCACTAGCATTATGGAGGCCTGGGAAAGGCTTCTTGCCCAAGGATGGATTTTAGCTGAACCGAAAGACAGAAATAAGGAGGGAGAAAATTCCAAGCCTGGGAATTTAGATTGTTTCTTCTCATGACAATTAGTGTGGTAGGAAGAGCAAAAGCTCTGGAGTCATGGGACCCAGGTTCAAATTCCATCTCTAAAGCAGTGGATACAGCATTGAGCCTAGAGTCAGGAAGACTTGAGTTCAAATCTGGTCTCAGACACTAGCTGTATGATCTTGGGAAAGTCACTCCACCTCTGTTTGCCTCAGTTTCCTCATCTGTAAGAAGGGGATAATAACAGCACCTACTTCCCATGGTTGTGGTAACGGTCAAATGAGATAATAGTAGTAAAGTGCTTAATACCTAGTAGGTGCTTAATAAATGCTTATTTCCTATTTATATGACCATGGACACTTCCTCTCCCATGCCTGTCTACAAAACAAGTGGGTTGAGTTAGATGGCCTCTGAGGTCTCTTTAACTTTAGATCTATGGTCCTACAAATTCAGTTGGAAAACACCGCCTTGTAGCAGGAGTAGAATGAAAAGGGAAGTGATTTTGGAGTCAGAGGCCCTGGATTTAAACCCTAGCTCTGCTCTTTACTACCTGTGAAACCATGGACAAAGTGCCTCACTTATCTAGGCCTCAGTTTCCTCATGTGTAAAATGAGGGAGAGGGGTTAGAAATCAATGATCCTCCCAGCTATATAAATGGCAGCTTCCCTTTGGCCCATAGGGGAGGAGAGGGTGGGGATTGGGGAGAAGTGTGCATGTGCTCACTTCCCCATCAGCGCAGGAGCTGAAGGAGCCTCACCTCTGACAGGGAATCAACTGAGCTAGGTTCAGCCCTGCCCCTGCCCTCCTGCAGGCTCGTGCCTCCCGGCCCTCCCCGGGCCTGGCCATCCTGAGCAGTGCTGGGTCTCAGCCTGGCTCACTCTCTCTGCTTGTTGGGAAGGAGAATTGATGACAACATCAATAATACGTCTTGTATACAAGCTATGCTGCCAAGAAGCCCAAGTGCTGTGGATAAATCACCAGCTCCCAGTCCCAGTAATTGCTCTGTAAACCAAAAGGAATTACATTTCTTTCAACAGCACTGGTGCTTCCTTTCTCACTCCCCTTCCCAACACAGCCTGATGGGGAGTTGGTAGATGTCAGTTCTAGCTAGCTCTGCAGGTGAAAAAGCACCAGAGTGGGACTCCCTAGGCCCGAGTTCTAATACTGCCTCAGTCAATAATACTGTGTGACCTTGAGCAAGTCACTTCTCCTCTTGGGGCCCCAGTCTCCTCATCTGTAAAAAGAGAAGGTAAGGCTAGATAACCCCTAATGTTCCTTCCACCTCAGACCTTCTAGGATCCTATGATGCCGGCCTTTCCCCTTTACTCATCATCATTGCCTCCCAGATACACACCACAATTTACCTCACACACCATCTTTTTTTCCCTTTTAAAAACATTTTTCTCTTTTATTACGAATTTAACAATCATCAGCAAACATAAACATTCCAATAATACAAAGAATAACGATGAAGAGGCTTGTATGTGAAACTATCAACTTCTCTTATGTATAGTTTGTTTTTAAAAAAGTGAATATTCCATTTTATGAGCTAGAAAGGCAATTGCTCTGTTCATTTGATAAACATGCCACATACTGCTTACAAAGAGCTACAGCCTTCACAGTCTCATAGATTTAGAGCTGAAAGGGGAATAGTGAGCATTTACTGACTTTGGACCCAGGCTCTTCAGAACCAGATCCTCAGGACCAGGGGTGTCAAACATGTGGCCCCACTGCACTACAGAGTGCAGCCCCAACAAGATTAAACTGTAGTTCCTAACCGATTTTAATGTGTTGGTGTATTAATAAAAAAAGAAATATACAAACATATGGCTTTCTAAGTCAACATGCAACCCACAGAGAATCTTATGTTCCATTTAGTGACCCCCCACTTTGATGAGTTTGACACCACTGGACCTGATGCCTCAATTTACTTGGGGAAAGGTGGTCCACTGAAATTCACCCCAAGATACAAAATTATTGAGTTCTGATTGTCCATAAGTACCAGCATATGGTGTATATGCCCAGTTAGATGGCTCAGTGGATAGAGTGCTAGGCTTGGAGTCAGGCTAGACCTGAGTTCAAATCTGGCCTCAGACATTTACTAGCCATGTGACCTTAGGCAAGTCACTTGACTTTTATTTGCCTCAGTTTCCCCAACTATAAAATAGGGATAACAGCAGCACCTACTTCCCTGGGTTGTTGTGAAGATCAAATGAGATAATATTTGTAAAGTGCATAGCACAGTACCTGGAACATAGTAGCCACTAGATAAATATTATTATTATTATTACTACTACTTCTTGTGATGCTCTTTGCTATAGCACATGCTTCCTGGAGGGACATGGTCACATCCATGCCTCCTAACACAAAGCTATATGGATAATCCAGATGGGAAAAGGTAAGGAGAATGGAGGTAGGGTTCTCTGTTCTATATTCTGATTGCTGGCGCAGTGACTAACTTGCTGTGTGATCATGAGCAATTCATTTCAACACTCTAGGTCTCAGTTTCATCAGCTATAAAATGGGTATGATTGTGAGCACGCACATGTGTGCACACACACACATGAATATGGTTAGAAGTGTTTGGAAGGCTAGACTAATCTCAGTCTCTTTTCTTCTCCAGCATTCAAAGATAATACCATCATTTACTCCTGTGTGACCTGAGCTAACTCCTTGAGTCTCTAGGTCTCAGTTTTTTCACTTGTAGAATGACAGGGTTGGACTAGATGATTTCTAGAATCCCCTTGAGTGGGAAAGCTGTGATTCTATGATGCTGCTATGAAGGTCTTTCTTTCTTTCCTCCCCCTCCCCCCTTTCTCCTCCCTCCCTTCCTCTCTTCCTCCTTCCCTCCCTCCCTCCCTTCCTCTTTACCCCTTTTTTCCATTCCTTCCTTCCTCCTTCTTTCCCTTTTTCCCTTCTTCTCTTCCTTCCTTCCTTCCATGCTCCCATGCTTCCTTCCTTGTTTCCTCTCTCCCTTGCTTCCTTCCTTCCCTCCTTTCTTCCTTCCTCTTTCCTTCCTCTCTTCCTTGCTTGCTTCCTTTCTTCCTCCTTTCTCTTTTTCCGTTCTTCTCTTCCTTCCATGCTTCCTTCCCTCCTTTCTTCCTTCCCTCCCTCCTTCCTTCTTTCTTCCCCTGAATTCACCACCCCTCACCTTTGCGTCTTGGAAACAAACCAGGAGTCCTCTCAAATCTCAAGCGCCCTGCGGCACATCCAGCCTCTCTACTCTATCATGAATGCTCACCTTGGCTGGCCTTGATGACTTTGCAGCTGCTTTGTGGATGGTTTCCACTTGTTTGTCTATATGCGCACCTTCTCTTCTCCCTGCCCCCACTCCTGCCCCTCAGCTCCCGGAGAGCAGAGGCTGCGGTTGTTTGCAGGACCTACCACAATGTGTGGCATAGGCACTCACTCTACAGGTCTAACGAGCCTTGCCATGCTCAGTCTTCTCAAGCAGTGGCTGCACTCTGAGGTTCCTTCCCATTCTGAGGCTCTCTGCCTCTGTTATTCCCACCCAAGATGGTTAGGGGACAGCTATGTGGGCAAAGCGCAGGGCTTGGAGTCAGGAAACCCTGAGTTCAAATCCAGCCTCAGACATTTACTAGCTGTGTGACCGTGGGCAAGTCACCTAACCTTGTTTGCCTCAGTTTCCTCATCTGTAAAATGAGCTGGAGAAGGAAATGGCAAACCACTCCAGGGTCTTTGCCAAGAGAACCCCAAATGGGGTCAGGAAGAGTCAGACATGACTGAAACAACTGAACAACAAAAAAGATGGTTAGGGGCTACACGAGAGAACATTGACTAGGCTAGGGTGGGAATGAGGACCAAAATAGGGATATATCCCAGCTTGTTGTGAATTGTTAATCACTTCTGATCTTTGGATCCTTCTTGGGCCTTTTCATCTGTCTGCCAAAAATAATTTAAATCCTTGAATCAGGAAAGAAGTTCTAGCTCCCTTCTGTCTGGGCCGACAGTTATTCCCAATGTAGATGGGCGAACGGGGTAGCTTACACTCAGGACAGGGGGTAGCACAATCTAGGCAGTTAATATTTATCATGAGACAGTGTGGCACGGAGGATAGGGCACTGAAATTGAAGTCAGGAAACCCTGGGTTCAAATTCTGTCTCAGATGCTCATTATCTGTGTGACCCTGGGCAAGTTACCACTTTGTGCCTCAGGTCTCTCATCTGTCAAAAACGAGTGACTTCCAAGGTCCCTTCCAGCTCTAAAAGCCTATGCCCCTGTGAAACTATGATCCTAGAGGGATGGGCTAGCCGTAGAGACATCAAGGGACAGAACAGGGCTTCTTAATGAGGAGTATGGTGCAGGCGTCTCAGCCAAAAAGAATTTAAACTCATTTCCAAGTTACTAGGATAGGAGAATGGTCAGTGGTATTGCTTCTCCCTGGAGCAGAGATGGATTATGGATTACGAGCTCATCTGTCTGAGCCCAATGCCCTAGGAACAATGTAAAGACTCCCTGAAGGAGGGCAGGCAGGACCTGGCATCTCAGGATATGTAAAAGTTGGCATCTTGGGGCACAGATGGACAGATGTGCCATTATCAGGGACATGAAAGCCTATCTTGCCTGCTGTTGCCAGGAGAGGATACATTATCTCTGGGCCCAGGCGGCTTGGCTGGGGTCTCAGTGTTGGCATTGTGTGGGCACCACCCCCACATCCTGGTATCCACTGAAAGGAGAGGGAGATGGGCAAGGATGGCAGTTGTTCAACTGGGCCTGGGCTTGCTCGGCCTCTTGGGAGCCAGTCCAGGTGAAAAGAAGGCTGTGGCTGGATTGCCAGAAGCCCATTGGCTCAACTGTTGGAGGTGGGAGGATGAGGACACAGCACAGGAAAGATGGTAAGGAGAGAGGAGAGCAGATTATGGGCACCTCTGACCTGCATCAGACCCAGGCCGGAGTCAGGCTTTACCATGGCTTTCTAGCTTCTCTAAGGTCACTTGCAGTTCTAGAGTCTATGCTTCTATGAGGTTTTTCACCTCTCTCTAATAAAAGCCTCTGTACTCCAGAAATCGTCTGGGATTTTGTGCCACTCAGACCCAATGGCTGCTATCACCGTAACCAGCCCCCTGGGCTCTAGGGGTATGGGTGCATTCTCCCCTCATCCCTAGTCAGCCTAAGCAAATGATTAGGTTTTTCAAAAAGAACTTTACTAGGTAGCAATGGGAAATACCAATACCTAACATTTATATAGCACTTACGATGTACCAACACTTTAATAAATGTTATCTCTTTAGATCCTCCCAACAACCCTGGGAGGTAGGTGCTACTATTAGTTGAGGAAACTGAGGCAGACAACTAATAAGTGCCTGAGGCTGGATTTGAACTCAGGTCTTCCTGACTCCAGCCCGGCACTGTACCCACAAACCTTTTCTATCCGATCTCTTCCCCTCCTCCTCCTACCCCCAGAGCCCGAGGTGAATGAATGAGAATAATAGGTGGGTGTGGTAACTGACAGTGTGTGAACCGAGAGACGAAAAGAATGGGCGAGAAAGCTCTTAGTGCTACGGAAGGGGAAGCAGAGCCAGTAGCTTTTGCCGGGATCTCGCTGCGGGTCTGGGGCCAATGAGGAGGGCTCTCTTCCCCAGTACAGGCAGTTTTTCAGGAAAGGCAAGAATGAGGATTCAATAGCCTGTCACCGCCGTCCGCCTGGTGCTAGCTGCGGGCAGCGGAGGCAGAACCCAGGAGCATGGGGCGGTCCTTACCACTGCAGCTCTTCCTTTTAGGGATTGTAAGTAAGACATTTCCGTACATCTTTGCAATTAAGAGTCCCTCATTTGTGGACTTTGGTTTCCTTCTCTTTTATTGTTACTATTATCGTTTTAATACAACTTTCCTCTGCAGTATTATAAACTGAGTTCTTGCCTGTGGGAATCCTGGGGGTGCGGTTCCCCACCTCTGGGATATACATTTTCCCCGGTTTCCTGGGGTGGGGGCCATAAGCCAAGAGGAATGAGAAAATCTGAAGTGGATTCAGAGACCCTTCATATGATGCAAATCTCTGACCTGAGTTGCACAAACAAGACAAAAAAGCGCGGATTTGCTGAGTCTACAAAACATGGAGATTTTCTTTTTTTCTGGGAGAACTTTTAGTCACATCTCAGATGGGCCGTCCTAACTTGGAGGGGCCCTATCTTTCTTCCCCCAGGTCTGAGGAACCCTCAAAGAAACCATCAGCCTCTCCCTCCTCCAACTTCCCTTTGCCAAGTTCAGCCATGGGCTGGCCTTCCTGTTCTGTCCTAAGAGAGGCAGTGTGGTTCCAGATCTGTTCCCCTATTATACAGTGCATACTAACACATGTATATGCTGGGTCCTCTAATGTACCGCAAACGTTTTGAGGGCAGGGACTGTTTCATTTTTAGTAAGCAGGTGTTTAATAAATGCTTGTAGATTGATTGACTTATCTATTCTTTCATTTTATAGAAAAGGTCCAGGGGGGGAATGACTTGTCTAAAGCCACAAAGCTGATCGGTGGCAAAGCTGGCACTTAACCTGGGGGTTCTTGACTCTCAGTACAAGATCCTTGCCATTATACTGCGTTGCCTACCTAAGATACTCCACCAGCAAGGTGTCCCCAGGGGAGTGGTCAGTCTCATTCAAAATCTTGCCTTAGAATTGAAGAACACAAACACTCTAGACCAAGGATCCTTAACTGGGTCTGTGGATAGATTTCAGGGGGTCTTTGAATGTGGATGGGGGAAAAAAATGTGACATCTTTATTTTCACTAAGGGCAAACTGAAATGTAGCATATCTTCCAATTATGAATATAGTCAACGAATCATTATTATTCCAAGGAGGGGTCCACAAGCTTCATCAAACTCCAAAGGGTTTGACACAAAAAAGGTTAAGAACCTCTGATCTAGAACCATCACAATAACACAAATAATATTCAACCACAGGAAGAAATGGGTATTTTTTTTCCCCAACCTGCTTCATGACACTCCCACCCTATGCCTTCCTTGTTCTTTGGGCCTTCTCTGACATACACTCCCCCCCAATTATTTTCATTTCTTGCCTTGAGCTCTAGGAAGCTGGACTGGGGAGCAGCTTTAAGGAAGAGGATAGTGCTATAGGTTCTGGATGAGTGGGTGCGGGGTTGTCCTGGGGCCTGCCTCTCTCTTCCAGTTCTTGGGAGAAAATCAAGGTGTCAGGGCCAACCAGGTCATAATAGGGGGTGTGCAGGGGGAGTTTCTGTTCCATCTCTGGCTGTTCTTGTTTTACATGATCTAGGTAGAGAATCTGGAGAGAAAAGGGGGAATGGGATGGGGCTGAGCATGCATGGATGTGGATGGGGGACATCCTTTCCCCATCCCTATCCCAGGGTCCTAGAACCTTCACAGTCAGTACTTTTCCTCTGGAGGGGGAGGGGGGAGTAATGCATGGAGCAGCAGTGGCCTGTGCCCCTGGCAACTCACTGACCTGTGGCCAGAATTCTGAGAATGGGACTACCTTCCCTGGAACATCAGCATAGTCCTGGCTGGGAAGTGGCTACCCGGAAGGTACTGTCTATAATCCCATCAGCCTTAAGATGGACACCAGCACTCTCACCTCTCATCTTATTTCCAGAAAACACACCTGGATATCGTTTGTTGTCATGTGGTTCTCCATCTCATGGTTCCTGTTGGTGGGTGGTGAAGTCTTGTTGGAGGTGGGTGGGTCTGATCTGTGGGCGTGAAAATAAAGTGGTAGCCATCCTAGCTGGACCTGTTTGGTACCTGTTCAGTACCTCCTTTTACTTCAAGGCAAACATGCCAACCAGCCTAGGGAAGGGTTCCATGCACTTCTACTAATGGTAGATGGGACCCTGGAGCCCTGACTCCCAATGGGAGACATGTGCTACCTGTTCATACTGGTGCAAAGCCCACCCCTGCCCCTTCAGTACTTCTCAGGAATGGGGGGAGGTGGAAGATCCATGAGGAATGAACAGGGATACAGGCACTGGTGAGCAGGGAGACTGCTGGCCCCGGAGGGGACCAGAGACATAGACAGGCAGAATGTGAGTCTGGGGAAGTGTCCTAGAAGAGACCCCCCTCCAGCTACTAAATCTTTCTAGAGCTCAGTTTCCTCACCTGTGGGGACAATAATATCTCCCATGCTGAATTATTCTGAGGATAAAACAAGCTAATAGATGTGAAAAAATACATTGAAAGTTTAAAAAAGCTGTTCGAGCCTCAGCTGTTATTACTGTCTTTAATCCTCATGGAAGTTGTTAAGGAGGGCTCTCTTGGCAAGTTAGGAGCTGGCAATGTCCAGGCTGAGGAGGGGAGGCGGAAGGGACGAGGGTAGAGGGAGCATGCTTTGGGGGGCGGGGTAGCGAGTGGATGTATGTCGGCACTGATTTGGAGGCTGGAGGAGGAGGGCTGCCCCCTGGGCAGAACTCACAGGTCGCTGTCCGTCTCTGGGTGACTCTTGGGCTGGAGCCGGTAGAATAGGAAGAGGGCCACAGCGGCTGCTAAGGACACCAAGCTCCCCAGGATAATAGCCAGTGCTCCTGGCCCCCCGAGGGGCTTATCTGGAACCGAGACAGAGACATAGCAAGGAAGGGGAAAACCCCAGAGGCAAAGAGTCAGAGAGAGACAGTAAGTGAAGCACAGCAACAGAGAGGAACACAGGGTTAGAGAAAGAGAGAAGCAGCCCAGGGACAGAGCATGAATCAGAGATAAGAAGTCAGAGAATCAGATATAGAGCAAGACGGAGAAGGGGAGGGAGAAACAGAAAGTCAGAAGCAGCCAAGATTGGGGGTGGGGGGAAGGAGGAGAAATTCAACTAAAGCTCTTTCCCATCACGCTCCAGTCCTCAGAGGCTGAAGAACTCACGTTGGGTCCAAAGAATCCTGGAATCCTAGTAGTTGCTATCCGTGCCTCAATCCCTGGGCCCGGGACCCAGCTGCTTGAGGGCCAAGGAGTTGAGGGGCAAGGAGAACAGAGAATCCATGACTCAGAACTGGCTATCTTCCCCACCCCCTCACCCTATTCCTGGCCCGGCAGGGAAGCTCTAGAGTAAAGGAATATAATTTCCTTACCTTCCTACCTAATTAAACTGGCAAATGAACTAATTGGTACTTTGTCCTCCCAGCTCTGGAAAGGAGCAGAAGTAGGCAGAGATAAGGAAAAGCAATGTGGAGGCAGATATCTGGGACAAGCTCCGCCAAAGGGAGAAGGCCGAGTCTTGGAAGCACCCTCCGACAAAGAGCTAGAGAGAGGTCAGAGGGGTCAGTCTTAGGCAGCAGGGAGCAGAGGGCCCAACCAGGAATTTCAACAGATCTGATCCTTGCCAGAGCCTACCCAGAAAACCACATGCACAGAGCTTTAACCTCATAGGGTGAACCCTGCTTTATCCCAGGCTTCTAATGTCATTGGTCCTCTTCGAGAACAAAGTATGAACAACGAACCACAACTGGACAACAGCAAAGGATGGGGAATACACATTATTCCTGCAATTATGGGCCCTCTTGCCTTCTCCCACAAGTCCTGAGGAGACAAGGAACAGACCACCCTCTCTCTTGACACAACTACACCCAGGGTCAGATTGTCCTCTGCCAGGGATCCCAGCAAAAGAAAAAAGAGAAAAGTATTGTTTGCCTCTACTCAGGCCAATCAAGATGTGGGAAAAGGAAAGGTGATGGTGGGGTGGGAACTATAACTTGCGGTGAGCTTTAGGGCAGGTCCCTCAGCCTCTCTGGGCCTCATGCCAGGAAACACCCAAAAGGCTTGTCAGGACGGAGTTTGGGGATTTTTTTTTCACTCCATGGTCAGATAAAACACATTCATCCATCACCCTGTCCCAACTAGGATTTCTCTCCTCCTCACTAACAGTAGAAGCCTCAGGCTGATGGGGATCCTATAGAACCTATTGCTAGTTGTGAGCTTGTCTCATGAGCCTGTCCCTCAGATCACCCCATTAAATCATGAATGCCTTTCAGGCAAGGATTGTGGATGGTTCATTTTTGTGTGCCCCCCCCCCAAGGCCTTCAGTTGGTGTTTGATGAATGAATGTGTGAATGGCATCAGTGGAGGCAGGTACGGTCCCTGTCCCTGTCTGTGCTCTGTGACCTTCAGAAAACCCCAGGAGAAAGTGCCAGAGGAGAAAATCACCCACAGACACCCCCACCCCCTTCTCTCTCTCTCTCTCTCTCTCTCTCTCTCTCTCTCTCTCTCTCTCTTTCACATACACACACCTGCACATACACATATAGAATTAATCCTAGAGAGCACCTGAATTGAGTGCTAAATTACAGTTTGCAATAAACATCATGGAACTCAATTTTCTAACATGCAGAATTTGCCTTCACTTGCATCTCATTTTGCTTCTTCCCTCCCTCCTTCCCAACCCTACTGACTGAGCAGCAATCTGCATTAAACCAACAAGCCGCCTTAGTTCCTTTTAATTCAGAAACTAAGATAATTTTTACCTGCAGTTTCCCTCCTACCAGCCTCTCTGGCCCTGGGTGATACCTGAAACACCAACCATCCAGGAAAGTTCTGTTCCCCATCCCCTTCCAAGCAAAGGATGGTTTGGCCCATAGGGACTGAGTTATCAAAGTTGTCAAAATGTGGGAGAAAGGCAGTGGAGAAAGTGCCCTTCATCACTCATCCCAGATCTAAACTCCTCATCAGCTAAGCTCCCCACCTCACCACCCTCCCATGCAGTTTGCTGAATACATCTGTGGGTTAGAAGAATGGCAAAAGAGTAAATGTCATAATAAAGCAACAAGGGACCTTCCTTTTGCACTCTGCTATTTATTACCAGAGATCATCAAAGATGTTTTTTACTGTCATATATAGGATAGTCAATGTAGAGTCAAAATCAATGAAATCATCCTTTCAGGATAGATGATTCCAGTCAAACTGGTCTACATGCTGCTGCCAACCCCAGACCTAGCCTTATCCTATCCAGATATCTCATCAGATCCTTGCCAGGGCAGGCATCTTGAAATCTTCTCAACTGCCACCCTCTACACCAGAAGCAGCAAACCTCCAGGAAGTGGTGTCTGAAGTGGAGGATTGTTCCCACTTGGCGTGTTCTGGAATGGCACCAAGACTGGCATGGCTCTAAGAAGTGTGTGGAATCCCACACTCCCTGCAATAGCCAATCAGGGGGTTTATCTCTAATATAATCGCTCCTACGCTTCTTCTTTTATCACCCCAAACTGTTCCACTCATCTCCAATCACCTGGCCCTGACATCAGCCACTAAAGGCAGTTATATAATCTACCTGACCACTACCTGCATGCTCACAATGGCAACTGCATAGGTACCATTGGGAAAATTCTCACACATCCTCCCCCCAAGCATACCTGCCTCCTGCCTCCAGATCTTGTGGCTGTGGCAAACAGTCTTTGGAAGGTGGGCTCTATGCTCACGGCAATGACTGATGAGTAAGAGCCTAAACCCTAAAGAATAATTCCAAATTCATGAGGACCTCTGCCTTTCTGCTCCTTTTTAGTTTTGCATTGGACCAAGTGAGTCCCATAGTAGTATATGCATGTAATTCACAGATAAATTTTAAAAAATAAAGAAAACTAAATGTGTGCATGTTGAAGATCAACTTTTTTTTTTTTTACTCAGGGTTGTGGGACCAAAAAAGTTTGGAGGCTTCTGCTCTAGATCTCCAGGTCAGGGGAGATGTTAATCCACTCATCTTTCTCTGAAGCAAAGCCACCTGCCCAGTCCACACCCTCCTATTGCTTCCCTCCTCTTCCCTTGCCTTCCCAGCCCTAACCCTCCCAAGTCCTTATGCAACTCTGCCTTCTCTTTCCATTGTGCCCTATGGAAACTTCACTCTATTTTTAACAATCGCCCTCCACCTTAGAACTCTTCCTCTTATGCTGCTTCCATCTCTTTGAAGTCACAGAAAATGGCTCTCCCCAGAAGACACTGCATCTCTGGCCATCCTCCAGTATTGTATGTACCTCTTCTCATGTCTCATGACAAAATAGATCAGGAGAAGTACACGATTTATTGCTTCTCATTGCTTCTTCCAATCACTTTTACCTAGAAACTTCTGTCTGTCTGTCTTTCTGTCTGTCTCTCTTCTGAGGTTCATTCCATCCAGATTTATTACCCTCTCCAGATTCAAGCACCTGTACTCTACTGACTCCCAGGTCATTCTCCCACATTTTTGATGAAGCTTAGTACCTGGCCCATAGTTTCCTCCATATCCTGGTCATACCCAATCCCATTGTCACCAAATGTTCAACCAACCTCCACAATCCATAACTCTCAAGTTCTTCTATCTCCTTATCACCTCTTGTCATGACACTGGTTCTCCCTAAGCCTCATTCTTCCTAAATCTGTCCTCTGCCCTCACAGGAACCTCTAATCCTATTACCCTTCTTCCCTGCTTTCCCAAGCCATCTCCCCTGATCTGTCCTCTCTTCTTTCCCTTCAGAATCTTGTCTTTTTAGTTAACCAGTTCAACTTTACACTGTCCTCAACCCTTGAATCCCTTGTCCACTGTCTTGCTGGCTACTGGACCCAGATGGCTCTGGAGGAGAAAGTGAGGCTGGTGACTTTGCACAGCTCTGCCTCACTTAAATCCAATTCACTTGCAAGCCATGGCATCATCTTCCTGATGTCAGGGTCCTCTTCAAGAATGAAGGACAAACCACACAACATTGACCATTGTCTTATGACTAATTCTTCTCCCCTTCTTGGATTACTTTCACCATCTTCTCCAGCTCAAGTGCTTCTAAATGACAACCATGCTACCTGGATTCACCACAAATGTATCATTTTATCCAATCTTATCTAGGCCCCTCACTGCCACATTCTCATCCTTTTACTCTTTCTTCCATGATAATTGAAGTCCCCATATTGACAGCTCCAAATCTTCTGTTCTCTTCTCAAACCACCTACACCATCACCTCAGAGAAACCTCACTTCACACTTTACTGAAAAAACTTAGGCTACCCATCTCAAGTGTCTCTGCCCCATTTCTTCACTTTGAATCACCTCAGTATCATCCCCCACATTGCCCTCTTCTGCTCCAGTCTAAGAAAATGAGGTGGCCCTTCTTGAAAATGACAACTCCTTTTCATCCCATTGCCTCTGGAAGCTTGACCCTTCAATCATCTTCTTTTTCTGTCTAATTTATAGCCTTTCCTTGTCTACTGGCTCCTTCTCTGCTGCCTTCAAACATATACAGATCTCTCCCATCCTTAAAAACACCCATTCACTTGACCCTACTGTCCCCTCAAGCTATCATCCTACATATCTTCTCTCTTTCACACCCAGACGCCTCAAAAAAAAAAGTCATATACACTCATAGCCACTGCTTTCTCACCTCCCACTCACTTTTCAACCCTTTGCAATTTGGCTTATTTCCCATCACTTGATTGAACCTGCTCTTTCCATGGTTACCAATGGTCTCTTTATTGCTAAATCCAATGGCATTTTTCTAGTCCTCATCCTCCTCGATCTGTTTGCAGTGTTAAACTCCATTGACAACCTCCTCTCCCTCCTTCTCCCTGGGTTTTTGTGACATTTTTCTATCATGATTTTCTTCCTACTTGTTGAACCAAACTTTGTCTCCTTTGAAGGATTATTATTCATGTCCTGCACCCCATCTCCCAAGAGGATGTACCCTAGAACTCTGTCTTGGGTTCTCTCCTTTTCTCTCTTTATACTTTCTCTCTTTATACTTTCTCTCTCTCTCTCTCTCTCTCTCTCTCTCTCTCTCTCTCTCTCTCTCTCTCTCTCTCTGTCTCTCTCTCTGTCTCTGTCTCTCTCTCTCTCTCTCTCTCTCTCTCTCTCTCTCTCTCTCTCTCTCTCTCTCTCTCTCTCTCTCTCTCCCCCTCCCTCCCTCCCCTAATTTTCTTATTTCTGCTAAGGGTGCCACCATTCTTTCAATCATCTAGCTATGCAATCCAGGAGTTGTTGATTTTTCATTTTCACTCTCCCCTGATAACTGGTCAGTTACCAAATCTTATCAATTCCATCAAATTCACCCCTTAAGTATCTTTTGAACCATTCCCCTTCTTTTTACTCATACAACAACCATCCTCATTTAGGCACTCATCACCTGGACATTACTTTAGCCTCCTAATTAGTCTTCCTGCACTCAATCTCTTTAATCCATTCATAGCTGCCAAATTGATTTTCTTAAAATGGAGGCCTAACCAAGTAACTTCCCACTCAAGAAGCCTCAATTATGCCTTATAAAATACAAACACCTCTGTTTGGAATTTAAAATCAATCAATCAACCAGCATTTATTAAGCAGCTAATATGCACCAGGCACTGAGAATATAAATACAAAGAGTGAAACAACCCCAACTTGTAAGGAACTTACATTTTAACAAGGGAAACAAGTATAAATATAGATATAAGGGGAAGACCCTTTCAGATTTTGTTAGCTTTGCTCATTGAAAGGGGCACAAATAACAACAAAAGTGTGACATATTTTTGAGAAATACCAAGAAATCATATTGCAAAGATAAGGCATTTAGGGTAAAGGCTGCTGAAGACTCTTGTTTCCTAAAATCTACATATGACTGACAGGAATATTTTAACAGTTGACAACTGGGAAGCCATGAAGTTCAGAACTGTTTTGTGATTGTTTGACAAATGTACCTTGCCTGCTCATGGCTTGCCTGATGGAAATGAAGATTTTGCTTATCACCATGAGTTAGAATTGAGGTCTGTCACTGAAGGGACCCTGCTTTGGATCAGAAAGTTGGTCTATAAAAAGACCTCAGAGGTGACTAGTGGGGAAGAGTCTTTATCATCTCTCTCTGCATTGTAACCTACTTTCTGGGAGTCAGAAACCTTTCAGTGCCCAGGGAAGGGGCTAGAACTAGAAAAACTTTGTAAATCCCAGGCTAAAGGCTTCTTCTCTTCCTAAAGAGTATGTCAGTATCTTGGCAACAAAGAGAAGTGGATCTCATCCAACACGGTAGCAAAATAGTCTAGAAGAGGAGTAGCTCAACCAGAGAAACCATATATTGAACACCAACACCATGCTCATCAAGGAACTTTTTTTAGACTGTTCCTGAGGAAAAGAAGGAATATCATGGCCTGTAGTTCCAGAATTGGGAGTTGTCCTGGGCATATGTATTGCCTATACATATGCTTCACATACCCCACTATGATGATATTTTAAGTTTGTATCCACTCTTCCACATGGAGACATTGGTGGGAAAGTATTCTCTAGACTTCTGGCCAAGATTGCTACCTGAATTGGAAGAAGACAGCTCAATTTCTACATAACTACTCCAGAAATTCACACCAGACTGAACAATGAATCTAATGAGAAACTCTAGCAAGTAACTTCTTCTACTTCACAGGGCAACAGGAAAGGAGGTTAACAGAAAAACCAATGGCAGCAAAGAGTAGCCTTCAAGCCCAACTAGGAAAAGATCCATGGTGGTCAGAAAGATCATGGCTGAGGACCTTCGAAACCTGAAGTAACAGGAGAGGGCAGTGACCAGTTTTCACAGCAGTACTCTGGATATTCCAGGCCCAGAGAGAAGGGGAAGGGAATAAGCATTTATTAAATACCTACTATGACCAGGTACTATGCTAAGTGCTTTACAAGTATTATTTCATTTGATCCTCAAAACAACCCTGAGAGGTAGGTCCTATTATTGTTGCCATTTTACGGTTGAGGAAACTGAGGCAGAGAGCGGTTAAGTGACTTGCCCAGGGTCACACAACTAGTCAGTGTCTGAGGCTGGATTTGAATTCAAGTCTTCTTGATACCAGACCCAGTGTGCCAGCTAGAGTCAAAATAAAGATATAAAAAACTCTACTGATCACCTGAAAGGAACACCAAAAGGAAAAGCCCCAGAAACATCGAAGTCAAAATTCATAGCTTCCATGTCCAAGAAAATATACTGCAAATATCCAGAAGGAAACAGTTCAAATACCAAGAGTTCACAATCAGGATTACACAAGACCTGACAATTTCTAGGATAAATGAGAGATCTTGGAACATAATATTACAAAAGGCAAGAGATATAGACTTACCATCAAGAATAATGTACCGTATAAAGTTAACTATAAAGTTGAATGCAATTCTAGAGGGGAAAACTGGACTTTTAAATGGGATAGGGGAACTTCAAGCATTTATGATGAAAAGACCAGAGTTGAGTAGGAACTTTGAAATACAAACAAAAGTCAAGAGAAACCTAGGAAAGCAAATTTATTTGAATCACTGGGAGGAGATATACGAGGACATAGTGTTAACATTCTAATAAGTGAGATGAAACGTGTCTTTTTCATTCAATAAACATTTATTAATCACCTACTATGTCCCAGGCACTTATCTAAGTGCTGGGGATACAAAAAGAGGCAAAAGACAGTCCTTGCCCTCAAGAAGCTTACAGTCTTAATATCTTTAATGGATATTGAAGGAGTCAAATAAGAAAAACAGATCTTGGAAGGGTGATTGCAGATTAGCTCCATTTTGAAGGTTTTAAGAGGAGAAGGAAAAGGGAGAGCTACATTAGTATTGAAAAGAGAGGGGCAGCTAGGTGGTGCAGTGGATAGAGCACTAGCCCTGAAGTCAGGAGACTTGAGATCAAATCTGGCCTCAGACCAATTACTTGATACTTACTAGCTGTGTGACCCTGGGCAAGTCACTTAACCCCAATTGCCGGAAACTAAGGAATAAGCATAGGTTAAATCTCTTTTTTTTTTCCTGAAATGGACAAAAGAGAGTTGAATACATATATGCATACACACACAATAGTTGGTATAGAAATACATCAAAATTAACCAGAAAACAAGTGGGCATGTGGAAAGGGTGTCAAGAGGAGGAGTAATACCAGGGAGGGAATAGTTATGAGCAAAACAAACTTTCTGAACTTAAAGAGGAGATAAAAAGGGGTGGGGAGAGAAAATAAAAGAATTAGAATCTAAAGAGATGCCTTAGATTGTCTCAGATAACTGGGAAATGGCCGAACAAATTGTAATGTGAATGCAAGGGAATATTATTAGGCCATAAAAACAATGAAAGAGACAACTTCAGAAAAACATAAGTAATACGAACTGATGCAGAGAGAAATGAGTAGAACTAGAAGAATACTTTATATTATAAAGAACAGAAATATTTTTAAGGAAAAGCAAATTTGAAGGAGTCAAAAACCCTGATTAATGCACATGACCAACCAAGTCTCCAGAGGACCTAAAATGGAGCATATTACTCACCTCCTGATAAAGAGGTCGATGGATACAAGGTATAGAAAAAGACACATTTTTGGACATGCCCTTTGTACAGATTTGTTGTGCTTGACTTTTCTTATTTGTCACAAGGGTTCCCCCCCCTTTTTAATCAATTTTTAATTGGGCAGTAGCATTTGGCATGGGAAGGGAGTGTCAGCAATGATGATGTCAAAAGTAAAGAGGGCCATTTAAACATTTTTTAAAGATGCAACAGAAGAGAACCAAAAGGAAGTTCAGAAGGAAGCATGGATGGTTAGAACAGCTTTGAAAGTAATGTGTAGAATTATATATTTTTAAAAAACACAGTGGTATAAAATGGAGTCATGGTTTCATCTAGACTTTTCTTTCTGTCTCTTGCTGTGTGCTTGGAAAGACTCTTTTTTTGGTGTTTAAGTTCACAATTTTAAAAAAGAGGAAGAATTATCCCCGGGTTTATGGCTGGAATGTTGTAATTATTCTTGCTTTGCCTTCTGTTTAGCAAATATTTTGATTAAAAGTTAATGGAGAAAAAAAGGTGAATGGAATCAGCTGGCCAATTTGTTAATGTGGGAAGCACACTGGTGAGAGCTCAGGAATGCAAGGGTAGGAGCAGAATGGCCACCTGCCAGAGTTACTTAGAGACAGAGAGATAGAGAGACACAAAGAGAGAGACAGAGACAGACAGAAACAGAGAGAGAGATAGACTTAGAGAGAGACAGAGAAAGACAAGAGAAAGAGAATGTATTCATTGTAGTTGTGGCCATCCCATGGGAACCATGCAATCTGCCATTGAAGTGAGTGAGAGAAAGAGAGGGATGGAGTAGGTTCATATACTTCCTACATAAGAATATACAGAATAAATGCAAAGAGAGTAAATGCAAATGAATATGAAGTAATTAAATACAAAGTAGTTTGAGGGATCAAGAAAAATTTTGTCTAGGTTCTTAACCTGGTTCTTAATGCATGAACTTTTTTTAAAAAAAACATCTTAATAACTGTATTTCAACATAGTAAGTATCCTTTGTAATCCTATGCATCTTATTTAATGCATTTAACAACATTGTTTTGACTTCACCAGACTGGCAAACAGCTCCAGAACCACTGGTAGCTAACTCTGCAAAGTGGTGCTTGAACGGGGTCTTGAAGGACAAGAGGAATTCTTTGAGGCAAAAGTGAGGAAGAAGTGCATTACAGAAATGAAGGACGGGCAGTGTAAAGGAGATGGAGAGTCCTGTATGAGGAAGAGAGAGAAGGCTAGTTTGGATTTAAGAATTTAAAAGCTAAATAGTTAATAAACATTTATTAAGCACCTACTATGTGCCAGGCACTATGCAAAGTGCTAGGGATATAAAGAAAGGCACTCCCTCCCCCCAATCTCCAGTCCCTGCTCTCAAGAAGCTCACAGTCTGATGGGGGAGATAACATGCCAACAACTATATGTGAAGAAGATATGTACAGGATAAGTTGGGGGTAGACACTAAGAGTAAGGAGGACTGGGAAAGACTTGCAGATGGTGAGACTTTAGCTGACACTTGAAGGGAGCCAGGGAAGCCAGGAGACTGAGATAAGGAGGGTGAGAATCCTAGGCAAGGGAGACAGCCAGGGAAAAGTCTCAGAGTCCAGAGATGGAGTGTTGTGTGGAAGAAACAGCAAGGAAGCTGTATCAAAGAGTGCATGAAGGAGAATAAAAAAGACTGGAAATGTAGGAAGGAGCCAAGTTATAAAGCGATTTAAAAGCCAAAGAGATGATTTTGTATTTGCAGTTGGAGGTAATAGTGAGTCACTGGAGTTTATCATATAAGAGCGTAATATGGTCAAGTCTGGGTTTTAGGAAGATCAAGTCTGACAGCTGATTTGAGGATGGACTGGAATAGGGAAAGATTTGAGACAGAGAAAGCTTATACTATTGCAAAGGCATGAGGTGAGGCACCAGAGTGATAGCAATATCAGAGGAGAGAAAGAGGTATATACTAGAGATATCATGAAGGTAGAAACAAGAAGACCTGAGAACTGATTGGATGTGGGGTGTGAGAGAGTGAGGAGGCAAGAATGATGCCATCTAGGTTAGGAACCCTGGAGACTGGGAAGATGGTGGTACCCTTGACAGTAATCAGGGAATTAGGAAGAGGGAAGGGTTATAGGGGAAAGATGATGATTTCAGTTTTGGACATGAGTTTAAGATGTCTACAGGACATCTAGTTCAAGATATCTAAAAGGTAGTTGGAGAGGAGAGACTGGAGATCAGGGGAGGAGCTAATGCTATTTTTTAGAGGCAAAAGGGGGCCAGTAGAGTTTATTAGGTAGGGAAATAAGTGACATAGTTAGATCTATGCAAAAGGAAAATTACATTGGCAGCAATGTGGAGGTGGACTGGAGTGGGAAAAGACTTGAGTGAGACCAATTAGGAGGCATCTGTAACAATCCAGATGAGAGGTAAATTAAGCCTGAATAAACTCCTTCTCAATTTGACTTCAGTCTGTCTTTCCATAGCAATCCACTCTTTCCACTTATGTATTCCATTTATCAGCCAAATCTTCCCACTTGAATTCCTCGTAAGAGACATTTCATTTCCTACCAGCATACCTTTGCTCAGGCTGTCCCCCATGCCTGCAATGTTTTCTTTCTTCACCTCTGCCTCTTGGATCATCTGACTTCCTTCAAGACTCATCTCCTTTAAGACACCTTCCTTGGTTACAGCCACCTCCAAAACACTATTTTACTTGTTTGCTTATTTATCTATCTGTCTATTCATCCAGTCATTTATTTGTTTATCTGTCTGCCTGTTTATTCATCCATCCATTCATTTGTTTATTCATCTATCTATTCATCCATTCATTTATTTGTTTATCTATCTACCTATCCATTCATTCATTTATTTATGCCCTTTATTAATTCCCCCAGCAGAATGTAAGATTTTTGAAGAAAGTGAGTAGCTCTCATGCATTCTCAGCACCTAGCACAGTATCTGGCCCATGGTAGACATTAATAAATGTCTGCTGATCAATGATTCTGAGTCCCCTCTTTACCTTCCATGACCTTGCATAAACTATCCTCAGATTTGCAATGCACTCCTTTCTCACCGCCTTTGGTGATCTTTCTCTTCTTCTCAAATTATCATGCATAAACTTATCTATTTATATATTGTAGCACCCCAAACAGATCCTCACCTTTTGGGAGGGCAGGCAGTATTTTCATTCTGTTTTTGCATCCCTAGCACCTAGCAGAGTTCTTTGAAGATGGTAAGTATATAATAAATGATCATTGGATTTGGATTACATTCATAGGATTTAGAACTGGAAGAGACCTTACAGATCATCTAATTCTCCCCTCTCCTCTTTCTCTATTTTACAGATAAGGAAACTGAAGCCCAGAGAGATTAAAGTGACTTGTTCAAGGTCACATGGGTATTAAGTGGCAAAACTGGGATTTTAACCCCAATTCTTTAATTCCAAATCCAATGCTCTTTCCATTATATTTGTATATCACTGTTTCTCAATTTAAGGTAATATATTACATGCACAGACTATTGTGCACAAGAACAATGTATAAAGTAATAGATAAATAAAAATTTAGATAAGATAGTCCTTGTCCTCATGGAATTTATAGTCTAGCAGGGAACTAAGATGCACAGATATTTGTCTATAGCACATTTTGTGGTTTGTCCTTCATTCTGGAAGAGGACCAGGGACATCACGGGTAATGTTGACTTGCCTGTGGATTGGATTTAAGTGAGGCAGAGCTGCACAAAGCCTCATCTCTCTTCCAGAGTCATCAAAGTCCAGTGGTAAGACAAAAGTCAGGACAAGTGGTGATGAACCAGGATGCAGCGGATGACCTTAGCATCTTTGATGCCTGATCAAACTCTAAGCACTTTACAGTGCCTGCTTCAGCTGCCTTCGTGGACTTTAGGACAAAGTATTCTCATCTGCCCACTCCTCTGGGGAAAGTCTTCATATACTTGGGGTAGACATCCCCCAACTCACCGACATGTTTGAGGTCTGTTGGTTACCTTCAACCTGCTTTAGCCCATCTGCCAAGACAAATTTACTAGTGTATGGCTGCTGCACATGCTACTGCTTCTTGGAGCTACAGGGGAGAGTTGGGTGAAGGTGGACACCAAAGGTGGATGAGCAGCCCTGAAAAGGTCTTGGCAAGCTGTCACACCAGAGGTACTAGTTCTCCCTGAACACCCCATGCACCCCTATATCAATATGTAGATATCTATAGCACACAACTGTATTGAAGAGGCAGAAACAAATAATTTTGTGTGGTCCAGGGTAATCTACTTCTTAATCTTTGTTGGTGTACACCAGCAAAGCAACCTCCTCCTGGGGTCATCCTCTTTCCCCATCCAACTAAGCTGCCCCTCCTGCCTTTCAGATTCTATTCAGTCATCTTCTTTTTTTTTTTGGATAATTAATTTATTTTTTGTTTTCAATATTCACTTCCATAAGATTCTGAGTTTTAAATTTTCTCTCCCTCCCTCTTCTCCCCCCCCCACAAGACTGCATACAATCTGATACAGCCTCTACAAATACATTCATGTTAAGCATGTTTTCCCATTAGTCATGATGTAAAGAACAATTAGAACTGGTTGGAGGAACCATGAGAATGAAGCAATAAAACAAAACAACAAAGGAAAAGGAGAGCAAATAGTATGTTTTCATCTGCATTCAGATTCCATATTTCTTTCTCTGAATGTGAATAGCAATTTGCATCATGAGTTTTTTGGAGTTGTCTTAGATTCTTGCATTGCTATGAAGAGCCAAGTCTATCAAAGTCAGTCATCCCACAATGAGGCTGTTACTGTGTACAATGTTCTCCTGGTTCTGTTCGTTTCACTCTGCATCAATTCATGTAAGTCTTTCCATGTTTTTTTGAAGTCTGCCTGTACATCATTTCTTATAGCACAATAGTATTCCATTACATTCATATACCACAACTTATTCAGCCATTCCCCAATTGATGGGTATCCTCTCAATTTTTTGCCACCCCAAAAAGAGCTGCTATAAATATTTTTGTACATATAGGTCCTTTTCCCATTTGTATAATCTCTTTGGGATACAGACCCAGAAGTGATATTGCTGGGTCAAAGGATATGCACAATTTTATAGCCCTTTGGACATAGTTCCAAATTACTCTTCAAAATGGTTGGATCATTTTACAACTCCACCAACAATGTAACAGTGTTCCAATTTTCCCATATCTTCCCCAATGTTTATCATTGTCCTGTTTTGTCATGTTGGCCAATCTGATAGGTGCAATGGGGTACCTCAGAGTCATTTTGATTTGCATTTCTCCAATCAATAGTGATATAAAACATTTTTTCATATGACTATAGATAGCTTTAGTTTCTTCCTATGAAAACTGCCTGTTCCTATCCTTTGACCATTTATCAGTTGGGGGACGACTTGTATTCTTTTAAATTTGACTCAGTTCTCTATATATTTTAGAAATAAGGCCTTTATCAGAGATACTGCTTGTAAAAATTCTTTCCTGGTTTTCTGCTTTTCTCCTAATCTTGGATGCACTGGCTTTATTCATGCAAAAACTTTTCAATTTAATGTAATCAAAATTTATTCATTTTGTATTTCATAATGATAAATTCTTCCCTTCTCCATAGCTTTGAAAGGTAAACTATTCCTTGCTCTTCTAGTTTGCTTGTAGTATCAGTCTTTATATCTAAATCATGTACCCATTTTGACTTTATCTTGGTATAGGGTGTAAGATGTTGGTCTATGAGTCATGTTCTTTAGTTTGCTTTCCTTGACTAGGCAGAGAGTGTGAGAGAATCTGTTTTCCTTCAATGGGAAAGTTTCTTCCAGGTGGCCAACTCAACCACCTCCCTGCCTCTACACAAGCTGGTACTTATTCCCACAGGCCCAGAGGTGGATTCAGCATTGTGCTGAATTGTGTAAATGTTTAACAACCAGCTCTCCAGAAGAATAAAAATATATCTATATACATATGTATATGTGTAAGTAAGACACATTTTTATGTTTAATCTGTATTACTAACATTTCCCCCCATCATTTTCTTAAGTCTAGATCAGAGGTGTTAAACATACTGGCCACAGTGCTCCTGAGGGCAGCTGGAAACCAGATTAAAATATAATTGGGAAATACTGAACAAAATAAATAAAAATGCAGTAAGACATAGATAATATTACATTTTAAAATGAAGTCAATACGCAGCCCACAGGAATCCTTGCATGGTTTGGAGGCCTGTTTCTATTTGAGTTTGACACCGCTGGTTGAAGCAATCAACGTAATAAATCTGGCCCTGGTTTGTAGGGTTTGGTGATTTCTGAGGCGTCTGTGGTCACACTGAAACTTTAACAACTAGCTCTCCAGAGCTAGATGGAGCTGGCTTTCACATATCCCTGGATGTCTTAGGCCTGGGCTTCCTGTACTACCCCTAGTCCAGCAATCTTTCTAGATACTTTATCCTCCCTCCTGCCCAGCCAGTATCTAGCAGTTAATAAGTGAAATAGTCTGGGGTGTGGAAGAAGTAGTGGTGAGGGGGAAGTCTTCTGGGAAAGGGAGGGATTTGAACTGGAAACCCAGTCAGCATAGTCCAATCCCAGGACAGTGGACCATGGGCTCCATGTTTAACCCTGATCATAACCTTCTGCTGTCTCGATGTCTTTCTTCTTAAGTTGCTTTGCATCAGCCTCCCCCTTTCCCCATACCCTACCCCAAGCCAATTTATAGGAAATTCCTTCTGGAGCATTAATTAACTCCGTGGGGGAGGCTGATGCTAGCAGCACTGAGTCCTGTGAAGAAAGTCCTAACCCACCTCTCTTTCCTGCTTTTCCCTTCTAGAAGTCCTTCTAACGCTTGTAAATAACCCAGCTCCCTTCTGAGCATCTCAGGCAGTCAGGAATGGGCAAGGCTGGTTGGTGATGGCCATGGTGATGGCAGTAAGGACTTCAGTTTGGTGGAGTGAGTGACGGTGGAGAGCAGGGTGGCAGGTTCCCAATAATTCTGTGATCAATCGACTTCCAAAGGCCCCTATGTCTAATAGGAAGTCTGAGTTTGCATATCCAACCACTCCCTTCAATAGTCTTAGCCTCAGCTAAGCTCTGAAGCTGGAGGAGAGAAGTAAGGGGATGGATGGGGAGAACTGCCTTGGCTTGGGGCTCTCATTAGTGACAGCAAGAGAATAAGAGGACAAGGGATCCTCCCTCAGAGAAAAGCTAAGAGGAGAAAGAGGAGAAACAAGGATGAAGCGGGGGAAGAGGAGACCGGAAAGGAAGAAAGGATGATGTGTGGGTTGCATACTTCCCACAGAGCAGGCAGGGCACAGCATTATGTTGCCAGGGGCAGAGAGGGCTGGAGCTTCAACACAACTGCCTGCCCCACCTTCTCAAAGTTTGGGCAATGCAGGCTCGCCATTAGGCTGCTGGGCACATGTCTGGGGGAGGGCAGCAAGCCTTATGATAAAAGATGGAAAGGAAATTGAGAAAGGAAGCAGGAGAGATTGTTTTCAGTGCTCAGTTTCATTGCATAGCAGAAACCTTGAGCCTTATCCCCCGCCTCCCCCTCTACTTGGTGGTTCCTCTCAACAGCTGTGGAGAAGACTGGCTTTGGCCCCAGCTGGAACCCTGGCATCCGGGCCCCCAGCCACTCTCTGGTTACCACCATGACTAATCCCTGTTCTCGACATGTTCCATGTCCACTGGTTTCCCCAGCAAAGCCTCCCCTGTGGGACCTGGGGTCTTGGCTGGTGAGAAGGGGCTTTTAGCAAGACCCACACATCCTGGTCTCCCCTGGCTCCCCCACAAGGAAGTCCAGGTTAATAATGACAGTTGGATTTTCATAACGTTTTCCTTATAATAACAGTGTGAGGTAGTTCCAAGTGGAGGGAAGTGACTTGTCTAGGGTCACTTAGATCTGGCCTCAGTTTCCTCATCTGTACAATGGGGGGGTTGGGCTAGATATCCCCTAAGCCCTCTGTGATCCTCCTACTCTAAATCGTATGACTCTATGACCTCTCCTTATTTCTTCCTCTCTCCAAGGCTACAGAGAACACAGTGAGAAGAGATTAGCATAGAAATTTCTCAGCTATAGGTGACTCAGTTGATAGAGTACTGGGCCTGGAATCAGGAAGACCTGGGTTCAAATCTGGCCTCAGACACTTACTACACTTACTACTCAGCTATTAGCTGTGTGACTCTAAGCAAGTGACTTAACCCTGTTTGCCTCAGTTTCCTTATCTGTAAAAAGAGCTAGAGAAGGAAATGGCAAACCACTCCAGGACCTCTGCCGAGAAAACCCCAAATAGAGTCACAAAGTGTCAGACGCGACTGATCAACAGCAAACATAGAATGCAGAATGATTTAAGCTCCATTCAGAGGAAAGTAGAAACAATGTGGGTAGTAGGGGAAGAAGCTGGTTTGGAAGCCGGGAAGACTGGGTACTAGCCCCAGCCCTGACACATGCTGGCTGTGTGACCCTGAGAAATCTCTCAACTCTTTGGGTGCTCTAGGAAACTCTTTGAGACTCTCCAATTACAAATTAGGTGCTGATTTGCATTGGTGGAGGCAGGTTGAAAGTTCCCTATGCCAATGAAGGCATAAGTCCAGTCCCTTTTTACCTCAAGAAAATAACCACAAGGGAGACCTCTAGTCTATCTGACCTCTGCTGCTCACTGTGAGGTGAAAAATCTGGGTAGTTCTGGCTTCAAGTCCAAAGAACTGAAATCCTTCACCATTCTTTTTTTTTTTTTAAAGACAATTGGGGTTAAGTGACTTGCCCAGGGTCACACAGCTAGTTAAGTGTCAAGTGGTGTTTGGCCAGATTTGAGCTCAGGTCCTCCTAACTACAGGGCTGGTGCTCTATCCATTTTGCCACCTACCTGCCCCATCCTTCACCATTCTTAACTCTGCTTAGTTCTTCCAGACCATCCCTCCAGTCCACCAGCATCCTTCCTTGGCAATTATCCTATTGGGAACTGAACCCAGGTATCCTATTTCCCAATTTCCTCATGAAGCTGATCCATTCATCTTACCTGGATGTTTACAAACCTTTCAGTTCTCTCTCTCTCTTCCCAATCCCAATTTGGGAAGAGGAGGAGGGAGAAAGAAGGAGTCTAGAAGGTTCCAATGTTTTTCTAAAATAGCCTCCCCCACACCCGAATGAGGACACTTACTTGCCTGGTGCCTCTGTCCAAGAGTGATACTATCCAGTAGAAGGGTACAGTGGAAAGAGCACTGGTTATAGAGTCAAAAGACCTGGGTTCAATCCCGCTTCTAATGCTTACTATTTGTGTGACCCTAGCAGCTAGGTGGCACAGTGGATAGAACACATTGAACTTGCAGTTAGGAAGACCTGACATAAAAATCCTGCCTCAGACACTTATTAGCTATGTGGCCTTGGGCAAGTTACTTAACCTCTGTGTCAGTCTCCTCAACTGTAAAATGGAAATAATAGCAGCACCTAGCTCCCAAATGAGATAACAGTTTTAAAGTGCTTAGCAAGGTGCCTGGCACAAGGGGCTTGTTCCCTTCCTTTGCTCCCTGGGTAAGGCACAGTCCTCCTTGGCCTGTTTTTCATTTGGAAAATGGCGATGGTGGTGGTGGTGGCGGCAGGGGTGGGGTTTGGGCGGACGGCCTCTGAGTCCCATTCCAGCTTCAGATAATGAGCTCATCTGTGTAAAAAGAAGTCGGAGCTAGAAGTGACCTTATAGATGATTTAAGCCAATTCTTTTGGTTTCACAAATTAGAACACTGAAGCTTCAAAAGGCAAAGCTTACATTCGGCAGAATGTAAATTACTTGTGGACAGAAACGACTTCGTTTTTGTCTTTCTGAGCGCGTGCAGCACGGTGTCTGGAACACAACCAATGTTTAATAAGTGCTTGCTGGATGATTGAAAGTTACTTAGGCTGAGGATCATACAATGTAGATTTAGATTGGGAAGAGACCTCGGGCCATCTAGTGGTTTTCCCCCTACCCCCATTCTGTAGATGAGGAAACAGAAGCCCAGAGAAGAAGACTTGAATTCAAATCTGGCCTCAGACACTTATTAGCGGTCACGTAATCTTTGTCTACCTCAGTTTTCTCAACTGTAAAATGGGATCATAATCATATTTACTTCCCAGGGCTGTTGTGAGGATCAAACAAGACAATATTTGTAAAGTGCTTAGCACAGTGCTGGGCACATAGTAGGCATTTAATAAATGTTTATTCCATTCCATTGCAGAGAAGTAAAATTATTTGTCCAAGGTCACCCAGAAAATAAGAATCAAGACTTGAGTCCAAGTCCATTGACCCCAAATCTAGCACTCTCTCCACTATCCCGGTCTCCCAAAGTCATGTACCTTTGTCCCTCTTCCTAAGAATGTTCTCTACAGGAATTTAGATTTATCACCAAGATTGAGAGAGTGGGGCTGGTGGGGCAGGGAAGATGTTTTACCTTTTAGAAGGATGCTCAATCAGAGGCTCGGATGATGTTTGTCATGACCCCTGTTTATTGGAGGTACTCAGAGCAGGTGGCTCTGAGGGCACCATTAATGAGACCCTGAAGAAGACAGCTATTAGGACTTGGCATGGGTTCTCAGGTAAGAGATTGGCTTTGGGAGAGGTGGGGGCTTCCACTGTTCAGTTCTACCTCTCTTCATCTGTGCGGAGGAAGGGCTATTAACCCTAGGCAGGGAGATGGATGTGATGACCTTTGTAACTAAGGATACCTGACCTTGCCTTCTAAGTGAAAGAACTGCAGGTAGAGTCCAGAAGCCTGTGCATCTCCCAAACTATGGAGAGTCAGGAGAACAGCATGCAATGCCTCCTTGTTCCTCTGGTGCCCCCCACTCAGGGATTTGAGACTGGGGCTCCTCCAGCTCCACTCCCAACTCCAGGGCCTCCCCCCAACTCCTCACAGAACATGGGTTAGCTCACAGGAGAGCTGATCATTAGGACAAGATCTATGAATGACATGAGATCTCCTGCCACTGCTTCTGGAAGGGTAAAGACAGTCCTAGCTATGGCCTAAAAAAAATGAAGAGACCACAAGGTGCATGCTAAGCAACAAGGCTTGTAGCCCACAGACTTGCTTGGAAACCTCCAAAGACCCCAGCCCTCCTGGGGTATAAGACTGCCACCTTGAAGTCACTAAGACATAGTAGCGGACTTTTATTAGAGGCAATTAGATAGCTCGGTGGATAGAGTGCTAAGCCTAGAGTCAGGAAGACATGAGATCAAATCCAGCCTCAGACACTTACTGGCTGTGTGACTCTGGGCAGGTCACTTAATCCTGTTTGCCTCAGTTTCCTCATCTGTAAAATTAGCTGCTGAAGGAAGTGGCAAACCACTCCAGTATCTTTGCCAAGGAAATCCCGAATGGGGTCCCAAAGAGTCAGACATGACTGAACGACTGAACAACAGTAGACTACTAGACATACAGAGCAAGGGTATTAATGATAAAAAAGAAAGTTTCTTTATACACCAAAATATGTAATGTAGAAAGGATGACTGTGATGAATACAGGGAAGCATGAAGAAGGCTTATATGGACTGATGCAAAAGAAAGTCATCAGAACCAGAGAAACAAGATATACCAATGTCTACAATGATGTAAACGAAAAGAACAATTGAGACTGAAATCTGTGCAATTATAATGGAGCTTGGCCCTGAAAAACAGATATGAAAAAGTACCTTCCTCCCTTCTTTGCAGAGGGTGGGGACTATGGGTATGGAACACTATATACATTGTCAGACTTCTTCCATATGTTGGTTGGTTTTGCTAAACTGATTTCTCCCTTCTTTTTTACTCTTTGTCCTAAGGGATGGTTTCTGGGAGGGTTTGGGGAGAACATACATTGGGAAATGAAGGTGATATAAAAACAAAATACATCAATACAAATTAAAAAAAAAAAGACAAGGGAACAGTGGTATAGGATTCTGAGCCTCCCAAAGGGCCTGTATTTCACAGCAGCTTCCACAGAAGCTTGGGCACAGAAACTGGGAGCACTCCCTGTTGTACTTTCCTTTCCCCATCCCACTTTGTGGTCTGAAGAGGTCCTTGAGAGGTCTAATTTATCCTTGCCTGTAAGTAGGCTTAGGCTAGCCTCTTTTTAAAATAGGATTTAGGGCTGGAAGGAAACTTAGAGATCATGTTGTCTAACCCTACCATTCTACAGATGAGAAAACCGAGTTCCAGAGAGAAGTGATTTGCCCACGATCACACTGACTCTAAATCTAGCCCCATGGTGCCACATCACATCTTCTCTCTTATCTCTCTAGTTTTCCCTTCCTTCCCTCTTTGTAGCCGAAGCTGCATCTGTTTCTTCCTCCCAGCCGTGGCTTTGTAGGAACCATGGGGGCCCAGGATGAGGAGGGAAGGTATGCATGCATGAGGATGATAACTGTTACTGAAGTTATGGAATCTGGGTACTCCACATACTTATGCCTGCTCTCTTATGTGGGCAGTCCTTGCCAACTCTGCAGCTGTCCTCTCTCCATGGAGTTTCTCCCAGAGTGATGGACTCCAGATGCCCCCACATGAAGCCCAGCTGCTTAGGGTTATAAGGATTTCACGCACATTCCTAGGGGGGATGGAGAGGAAAGAGGAAACACAGGGGTGCTATCTCCCACTGAAGAATCTTCATCCTGACCCCCACATCTGCCCCCAAAGTCCTTCCCAGGTGGAAAGTAGAGGAGCTCTTGAATGGGTCTCTCCCCTATAGGAACCCAGGCCAAAATGGTTGAATGAGTACTTGAAGTGGTCATTCTGCACTCCCTCCTACCCCCTGACACTCTCTGGCCAGAGAAGTACTACCTTACTATGATAATGACCCCTCTCCTGCTGGGCATGCGAAGAGAGCTTTTCCATATGGCTTTGCAGACTGCCAGATTCCTGCTCTCCCTCTGGCTGTGCCTCTACCTCCTTCTCTTTCCATGCCTGTTTTCCTGTACTTTTGTCATAGAGAATCAAAGTGATACAATGGGCAAAGCACTGAATTGGGAACCCAAAGATAGGGGTCAAATCCATTTCTGCCCTTACTAGCTGTGTGATCTTAGACAATTTACTTGACCACTATGGGCCATAGGTTTCTCATCTATAAAATAAATTTCACTAGACTAGATAATCTTTAAGGTTCCTTTTCATCTCTAAAACCCTATGATCATTATTCTCCTTCCATTCCTCAGGGCTTAATATGGGGCATATAATCCTGTGACCATCTCTTTGTGACCAAAAATACCATTAAGGTGATAATTGGTTAAAAATGTATTGAAGGAGAAATATTTCTCCTTCAAAACTTCCTCCAGTGCTGCAGGTCACAACCTATCCATGTGCCCTCATGCCTATACGTGTCTCTTGCCCATACCCTCCTACATGTTCTTCCCAGGGGCCCTCTGGATGTTTTGGGGTCCTCTTGTTTTCTTGACACAAAGCAGATGCCAATTGGGTGGGAGGACCGTCCACCACTTATCTCTTGCTCTAAGATCTCAAGATGAGACCTTTTATACTGTGGAATTCTTGATCAGTAATATGTTGTAGTCTGCTCACATGCACTATCTACCTTTCTATCACTCCTTGAGTGACCTTAGACTTTAATTCTTCATGAGACTGTCATATCCTACAATTGCTAGTCATGCATTATCACTGGAATATTGTTGTTGTTCAAAAGATGGGCTTTTTGGGGGGGGGAGGAGAAGCTTGAAATCATTAAAATTTCTGCATAATATCTCAAAGGCAGTCCAAATCATTCCCCTCTTCCTGTTAAGTTCTAGGTCCAGATCACTGTCCTTGCACAATCTGTTCTAGACATGTGCACTGATGAACCAGCTCTATGGGCTGTCCCTCTAGCTACATTCCATAGTCTGGTACACACACACACACACACACACACACACACACGCATGCATGAGTGTGTGTGTCATATATGTGTACACATACATATCTGTATTTACACACAGACAGATAGATAGATAATTTTCCTTTGCTTGATTTTTCCAGTGTAGATTGTTAGACACAATATGCTGGAGTGATTTGGGATCTCCTTTTGGGAACCTCCTTGATGTTCTGGAGTTATATACAATTAGCACAATGTCATCCACAAACAAGAACATCTGGAGAACATCGTCATCTATAGTGACTCTATCTTCCATTTGTACTATGTATTAGATATCCTTCATAGAAGAGCATAGCTAGGCGGTAGACTGGTTAGAACACTGGGCTTGGAATCAGGAAGACCTGAGTTCAAATCCAGCCTCAGACACTTAACTAGCTGGATGACCCTGAGCAAGTCACTCAACCCTTATTTGTCTCAGTTTCCTCATCTATAAAATGAGGACACACGGAGAAGGAAATGGCAAACTATTCCAGTATCTTTGCCAAGAAAATCTCCTGGACATAGTCCATGGGGTCATGAAGAGTCAGCTACAACTGAAAGACCAAACAACAGCAGTAGAAGAGCACATTTTCCTGATACAGGGAACTAATAAAATATAAGACCAAAGCCCCTCCCCAGTGGACACGTGCTTCAAGGACACGAACAAGCAGCTCTCCAAAAGAAGACTGAAAACCACTAACAACTTTAGGAAAGTTCGCTCCAAATCACAAATAAGAAAAGATCAAGTGAAAACAACTCTGGAGTTTGACCTCACACTCAGCAAATTGGCAAAAATGGCCAAAGATGGGTAGCGTTAACATTGGAGGGGCTGCGGAAAGATAGGCACACTAATGTGGTGTTGTTAAAGCCGTGAATTGATTTAATCAATCTGGAAATCAACCTGGAATTATGCTAAGTAAGTGACTGATGTGGCTACAGCTGTTTACCCAAAGATCCTACTGCTAGGAAGAGGGAGACAGAGAGAGAGAGAGACAGAGAGACAGAGACAGAGACACAGAGACAGAAACAGAGACAGAGAGATTGAGAGAGACAGAGACAGAGAGAGACAGATTCAGAGAGACAGAGACAGAGAGACAGAGAGAGAGAAAGAGACAGAGAGAGAGAGACAGAAAGACAGAGACAGAGAGTGAGACAGAGAGACACAGAGAGATGGAGAGACAGAGAGAGAGAGAGAGAGAGAGAGAGAGAGACAGAGACAGAGAGAGAGAGAGACAGAGACAGAGAGACAGAGAGAAAGAAATAAAAAAAACAAAGAAAGCCTATATGCAACAAAATGTTCTTAGCAGTACTTTTGGTGGCACATTGGTACATTAAATGAAATGGAACATGACTGCAATGTAAGAATGAATATGAAGAACCTGAAAAAGCATGGAAAGATTTATATGGATCAATGACAAGTAAAGTAAACAGAATCAGGGAAACAATATACAAACTATAACAATGTAAATATAAAGAACAACAACAAAACTAATTATAATGACCAAACTTGACCCTGAAAAACCAATGAGAAAACACACCTCTTTCCCTCTTTTCCTCCCTCCTTCCTCTCTCTCTTTTGCAGAAATGCTGGGTATGGAATACTGCATAAACTGTCAGCCTGGGCTGGTGTGTTCTTCAGTTTTACTTAACTGCTTTTCTTTTTTTATTCTTTGTTATAGGAGACAGCTCTCTGGGCTGGGAAGAGGAATGACCAGGGATATTCTTTGAAATGGAAGTGATGTCATAACAAAATGAATGAGTAAAAATTTTAAAAAGGGAATACATTACTCTGATCTATGCCTTCCTTGATACTAAGTATCTGAGAATTGTTGAACAAAGTTATTTCTGTCATATCCTTCCAAGAATCTTACATGACTCTGATATATGCATGGAAGACCCCTTGTGGGAAGGGAGCCTTTATGGCAGCATTTTCTTCTACCAAATCAAATACTCTTAAAAAATTATTAACAAAGAATAAGTGTGGTAGGTATATTCTCTACACCTTTCAGTTAATTGTGTGATCATGATGTGGTCTGCTATAGATCATTTGCTGCAAAAGCCTGTTCCCATCTCATATTTTCATCAAGGAAACAGATTTCGAGTCAAACTCTTTCCCAACTATATTATGGTCCTCTTCACCCTGCCTCTTATGGGGGAACAGGGATGGGTTGTGTGATTTGGGCTCAGCTGGGAGCTGGGAAGGTGGTCTTGGAGCAGGCAGGGTGGGAGAGCCTTGGACCAGAACCTCCGGGCCTTTTATATCCATGGAATTAATATGTGCAAGGTCCCTAGTATGTGGAACACTAGAAACCAACTATCAACTTTCCTCCACCATGAAGGTCAGACCAAAAGGGTTCTCTCCTTCCTTTGACTCAACAAACTTCTCAGGCCCCTCCCCCATAGGGTAGTTAGGTCTGGGACGGATGGGGAAAGTGCAATGACTGGACTTTACAGGACTAGAGAGGTTGTGGTTAGGGGGCAAAGAAGAAGCAGGCCTTGAGACAATCTGCTGGTCCCTGGCCTCCTGGCATGGGGATGGCATACCTGTGAGCTCTCATGGTTCTCTTATTTCAAGAACCTCTTGGAATTCAGACAGGTCCCTAGAGTAGGAGCATTTATTAAAGGGATATGGGGGAAAAGATAGGAATTAGACCTGTGATGTCACTGGCATAAGAAACTCTACTAATACAATTGAACACCTTTGCAACTTCTAGTCATAGCAAGTCACCTAGAGTATTGAGAAGATAAGTGACTTACCCAGGGTAACACAGTCATTCTATGTGGGAGGCAGGATTTGAACCTAGCTCTTTCTTGCTTTGATGCTAGATTTCTATTCACTAAACTAGGCTGCTTAAGAAAAAGGGGGAGTCCTTCATGTATCTTGAGGATAAACTGGATGTCAGATTGAATTGCTCCTTTTCCTGGGTGATGAGCAAAAGCGTGAAATCATCTTTTATGTGTTCTTACCCTCCTCCTTCCCTTGTGGGGAGGGGGGCAAGGAGGTATCTGATCTGCAGTGATTAAGGAAGAATATTAGCGGCATGAGAAGTCAGCCTTTTATATTCTTGATTGGCTGAAAGTCAATCTGAAATTGTAAACCCAGAACACAGAGGGCCCAGATGTATCCCAACTAGGCAAAGCGTGGGGTTGAGGAGGGAGTCTGGGGTGAGAAGTACCATTCTATGGTAGGACAGAACAGGGACAGCATGCCTTGGCTTGGTCTCTGGATATGGAGAATACTGGGGCTAAACTGGAATCAAGGGAACTTTAATATTTTTAATCTTATTTTACTAATATCTTTTGTTTTCACATCACCTTCATTTACAAATATATTGCTCTTCCCTTGTCTACCCAGAGAGCCATCCCTTTAATAAAGATTTCAAAAGAAAGAGAAAAATAGTAGTTCAACAAAACCAACCAACATATCACTCATATTTGACAGACTACACAACATTCCATGAGTCCAGGGAACTTTAGGAAGAGAATGGCTCAGCAGGGTCAGAACCCCCCAATCCCATATTGGGCATTTTTCCTTTATGCACATTTTCAAATAACCACAGTCCTTTTGTTGATAGGCTCCTCTCACTGTTCTTTCCCCTTCTGAATAAGAACTAGAAAACCCATGTTTGTGGTCTGCAGCGTGTGGAGATAGGCTGGGGTGAGAGGGAGGAAAAAGGAAGAATGAAAAAAAAGGAAAGGAGGAATGGGTGCTTGAGCCAGGTATCTTGTTACAGTAGTAGGAGCTGTTGACAAGAAGAAGGTCACCAGGTACTGGGCTGATCAGATCTCAAAGCCCAGGGTGCCAAGGGAGTGTAGGGGCCAGGAAGAGCAGAGGATCCATGATCTTCTTAGCTAGTCCATATACTGTATCTCTCAAGAGAATATAAAAACCTCTAGGAGTGCCAGTTCCTGGCATAGTACTTGGCACATAGTGACTGCTTTAAAAATGTTTATTGGATTGAATTGAATTCCAGCCAGGGACTAGAGATCATCAAATGGTTAAACAATCATCAAGGAGTAAGTCCTCCCCCCATACTACCCCTCACTCCTTTTTCTTTTCTTTCTGATAATTTTTATTTTTTTAATTTTATTTTTTCTTCAATAAGCAAAAATCCATTCTGCCCTACTCATTGATCCTGTCCAATTTTTTTAAAAAAGAAAGAAAAAAAAGAGCACACCTCTTGTAACAAACAATCATAGTCGATCAAAACAAATTTACCAATTGGCCATATTCAAAAACTCACTATACATTCTGAATCCAGTACCTCTCTGCCAGGAGTGGGTAATATGTTTCCTCATTGGTCCTCTGAAATCATGGATGGTCATTGAGTTGATCTCAGTTTTTAAACATTCAAAGTTGTTTGTCTTTACAATGTTGTTGCTATGTACAAATTGTTCTTCAGCTTCTTCTCACTTTACTCAGGATCAGTTCATACAAGTCTTCACAGATTCTTCTAAAACTTGCCACTATCACCATTTCTTACAGCATAATAGTTTTCCATGATATTTATATATCACACTTTGTTTGGCCAACCCCCCTTACTTTATGGTTCTTTGTCATCACAAAAAGATGTTAAAAATATTTTTGTATTTAAGAGATTTTCCCCCTCTTTCTTTGATCTCTTTGGGGCATAGCCTGTACTCAAACCAAAATGATGACCGCTGCCACTGTTTCCTCACCTTTTCGGCCTTCCTCATGCCTCCCCTCCCCCTCTCTCAGCTGTGGACATCATTTCAAAATTGAGACATTTCCAGAGAGCTTCCTCTTCTCCTCATGTTGTATCATTCAGACATCTTCCCCATTATCTGCTCTTTACCCCTGTCTCTACTGAAGAGTTAGACATTCTCCTGGACAAACCCTTGATCCTGTCCCCTCCAGTTCTTTCCAAGTGATTGCCCCCACTATCATCCCTACTCTCTCATCTTCAGTCACTCCCAATCTGCAGGCTGTTCCCCTGTTGCCTACAAACATGCCTATGTCCACTCCAGTTCGTTTTTTTTATTAATTTATTTATTTTGAGTTTTCAATATTCACTTCCACAAGATTTTGAGTTCCAAATTTTCTCCCTATTTTGTCCCTACCCCTACCCCAAGATGGTTATATTTTCTGAATACCCCTTCCCCTAGCCTGCCCTCCCTTCTATCTCCCCCCCTTCTCTCATCCACTTCCCCTTCTATTTTCCTGTAGGGCAGGATAGATTTCTATATCCCATTGCCTATATATTTTATTTCCCAGTTGCATGTGAAAACAATTTTTAACATTTGTTTTTAAAACTTTGTGTTCTAAATTTTCTCCCTTCCTCCCTCCCCACTCACCCTCATTGAGAAGGCAAGCAACTCAATGCAGGTTATACATGCAAAACACTTCCATAGTAGTCACATGAAAAACTGTATTTCCTTTCATCCTATCCTGCCTCCCTCCATTTATTCTATTCTCTCTTTTGACACTGTCCCTCCTCAGAAGTGTTTGCTTCTGATTACACCTCCCCCAATCTGCCCTCCCTTCTATCACCCCCCACTCTCTTACCCCCTTCCCCCATATTTTCCTGTAGGGTAAGACAGATTTCCACACCCAATTGAGTGTGTCACCCCAATTCTTAAAAACCTTCACTTAATCTGGCCCGCCCCAATATCTTTGGTCAACATTTCTCTCCTGTTCTCTGCCAATCTCCTGGAGAAAGCCCTCTCCATTAGGTGCCTCCACTATAGTTTGATTTCCTTATCATTCAAATGAAATCAGCCTCTCCTAAGTTACCAATGATCTGATTGCCTTTCCTCAATCTTCCTTCCTCTTGACCTCTCTGAAGCCTTTGACACTGTTGATCACCATCTCATTCTGGATACTCTCTTCTCTAGGTTTTCATATCCCATCTCTCTCATCTTCTTCCCTTCAGCTTTCTCATTCCTGTACATGGTAGCACCATCCTCCCATTCCCCAGTCCATAAGTCATGTGAGACTCTTCCCATTGTATCAGTGGCCACACTGAACCGGTTTCCAAAGCCTGTTCATTTTATTTTTTTAATGGTTTTTTTATTCTGAGCTTTAGAAACACTAAATTCAGAATTTATTTATTATTGTATTATTTATCTAGCCACACTAAATAAAATTATCATTTTTGTGACTTTAAACTTTTAATTTTATTTTTTTTTACAAGAGGACTTCCTTTTCAGTGTGTCATTCCTGCTAAAGCCTAAACAAGCAGGTCAAACACAAACCTCATTTCCCACCATCAGGAATGTGTGGTCCAGTACACAGTTTAGCCCCAGCCTAACCAGGGACTGCCCTAGTCTAGTCCACAGATAGGAGGAGCCCTGTTCCTGGGAGGGCTGTCTCTGAGTTCCTTATCTCTCTTCCCTATCCTCCTTTAATTGAAAATAAACCTGTGATCCTTATCTGTTGGCTAATCAAGGATGGGAATATTCAATATGATACAACTTTGCAGATTCCCTAGGATATTTCTTTGCAAAGGAAGAAATAAACAATCACCAAAAGATAAGGCTTCTTCCTGGAGGGAGGCAAGAGGGATGCCACATTTGGGATAGGATGAGATAAGGCTTGCAGGGAGGAGACTCCAAGCTAGACTGACCCACTACCTGCCTTTTTTGCTTCCCTTCATCCTGCAAGATCATTCCTGGGAACCATCTAATGCTCTCCTGGGCCTGACTGGACTGCAGGTGATAGGAAGTGCCTCACCCCTCAGGGAGTCAGGAGCAAGGGGTGTCAGATCAGCAGTCCTTGACACTGGGGGTGGGGTGGAGTATAGGACCCATGGATTTTGAGTTTACATTCTTTAAAGCTGTTTTCATTAAAAATAAATATATAAAATAGTTTCCAATGCTGGGCTGAGTCTACCCTGACACTGACAGCCTGCCATTTCCCCTTCCCCCCAGCACTGTTTAGAGGCAGAACATGCTACCAAGGGTCCAGCACTTGACACATTGTTTGAGATGTCTGTGTACTGAAGAGGGCTCAGAAAACACATGGAACAGACAGAACTCTCCCGAGTGTTAAAATTAACTATCTGAAATAAAAAGAAACTGAGGCACAAAATTTCTGAGTATTTACAAAGCTAACATTTGCATATCAAACCAGGTCGTCTAATTCCTGAGATGTCAGAGACAAAGAGTGATTTAGAGCTGATTTTTATAACAGAAGACAGGAATTTTATTTTTTTTAAATAACTTATTTAGTTTTAGTTTTCAACATTCACTTCCATAAGATTTTGCGTTTTAAATTTTCTCCCCCTTCTTTTCCTTCCCCCTCCCCAAGACAGTGTGTAATCTGATATAGACTCTACTTATACATTCACATTAAGCATATTTTCACATTAGTCATTATGTACAGAAGAATTAGAACTAATGGGAGGTGCCACGAGAAAGAAGAAATAAAACAAAATAACAAAAGAAAAGGAGAGCAAATAGTATGCTTCGATCTGCTTTCAGAACCCCTAGTTCTTTCTCTGGATGTGGATAGCATTTTCCATCCTGAGTCTTTTGGAGTCGTCTTATTTCCTTGCATTGCTGAGAAGAGTTAAGTCTATCAAAGTCAGTCATTGCACAATGTGGTTGTTACTGTGCACAATGTTCTCCTGGTTCTGGTCATTTCACAGAAGAGAGAAATTTTTTAAAAATTACAGAAACTTGTTTTAAACATAATTCAATTGGACAAGGCAGGTCACCTGACCAGTTAGCTTCTCCCAGGCTTTCTTAATCCAAATCCGTACTGTTGGCAATATTTAGATGCCCAAGTGAGATTACCCCAGAAGTGTTTGCCCTTGGGGCAGGAGGAGATAAACGCCTTCAGGGAGTGCACTCCAAGCTAGACTGACCCACTGCCTGCCTTCTTTGCTTCTTTTCATCCTGCAAGACCTTTTGACACATTGTTTAAGATGTGATGCCTTTTGTAACCAGAAAGCTTACTAGGAAAGAGCTTCTGGTTTGTAATTAGCAGTCATTCTCCCTCCCCCCAACTTCCAGCTGCCAACCTTAGAAGATTACATTTAGACTTAACCTCAAACTAAAGGAAAAATAAAACCTTATCCACTAAGACTGGATGGGGGAGCTTGGTTGTTGTCCTTTGTTCTCGAAAAGGACCAAAATGACATCACTATGTTAGAGTCAAGTTACAGTGTGACTGTGGCTGATCAGAGCAATATGAGCTAGGAATGCTCTACCACAGGTTGGGCACAAATAGTCCATGTGAACATTTGGGGTGGATTCTCTATATTTGTACATCTTATGTTTCTTTTGAGCTACTTCAATTCTGCTTTGTTCATAGAGCATAGCTCCTTCTTTGATGTGGGTACATTGGGGGGTCCTTTAAAGCATACCCCATGTCATGCAATCAGTTCCAAAGTTCTTCAGAGAGACCTTGAGATTGTCCTTGTATCACTTCTTCTGACCACCATGTGAATGCTTGCCCTGTGTGAGTTGTCCATAAAATAATCTTTTAGGCAAGTGTACGTTTGGCATTTGAACGTGGCCAGCCCATCAGAGTTGTGCTCTTGCAGTAGAGGTTGAATGGCTGGCAGTTTAGTTCAAGAAAGGACCTCAGTGTCTGGTACCTTATTCTGCCAGATGAAGATGATCTTCAGAATCTTCCTAAGACAATTCAAATGGAAGCAATTCATTTTCTTGGTATGGCACTGGTATACTGTCCAGGTTCCATAGGCATACACCAATGAGTTCAGCACAATGGCTCTGTAGACCTTCAGTTTGATAGGCAGCCTAATATCTCTTCTCTCCCACACTTTCCTTCAGAGCCTCCTAACTATTGAGCTAACTCTGGCAATGAGGAACTTAACCTCTAGTCAACCCTAAGAGTCTTATAATCTTATGAGTATTTTATTCCTTCAAAGCTATATGTCTTACTCTAAACTATCTGCTACTATATGATAAGGTCTCATCAATCTATTCATTAAATCTATTGGTAACCTAGACTTAAGAGACTATGTATGTCTAGCTTAGGTGTTAGGGCTAGTTTTTCCTAAAGAAGGGAGTTTAATCCTGCAATCAAACTACAAATAAATCAAAGTAATCAATACTAACTGATTTAAAGGATATCCCTTTTTTACAAGACAACTAACCAAACTACTAAAGAGCCAGGAAAGTGGGTCTCTAACTAGGTCCAGGGCTGGTTGTCCCCTCTTCACCCTCACAAGGAAAGTGTAAAGTCTCTGCTCTGTTGGTAAGAGTTGGCCCCATTTTCAGATGGGGAAACTGAAGCACAAATATGTTTTTTGGTAATTTGCCCAAGCTCAAAATTAGTCAGTATGGGGAGCCCTTGGTACCCAGACAACTTTCTAAGATCAGAATTGGAGAGGAGGTGCTAACCTGCATGGGTAGAGAAGCCTTTCTGTACAGGGAGTTCTCTATGTCAATGAAATAACAGATCCAGCCTCTCCCTCTACCATCCTTCCCAAGACACCCTCTTCCAAATCCAAAGTTAACCAGAAGACTAAGATACGTTTTTTTTTCAAATATGGAGGGAAAAAATACATAATTTCTCCTGATAATTGCTTTCTCACTGTCAGAACGTTCTTGAACTTTATGATATTTTCTCATAATATAATTTGGTCATTGGGAGAAAGATAGGTGGTAGTCACCTAACTGCCATGCCCTTAAACAATGTTATTCAATAGTCCCGTAACTTTCTTTTCTCCTTAATGAATGAAGCTCTTTCTACTTCAATTCTTTTAACCTTTCCCCTTAGTTCTTTTTTTCTTCCAACTTCTTCATCACCTCCATTGTGTTTATCCTTATTATACTTTTCTCAAGTCTTGTGTTTGAATGTCAACTTTTCTATTCAGATCTCATCTTTTCATCAGAAATGCTTAAAAGTCCTCTATGCCATTAAATATCCAATTTTTCCTTGAAGGATTATACTCAGTTTTGGCAGGTAGATTGTTCTTGGTTGTAATCCTAGCTCCTTTGCCTTCCGGAACATCACATGCTGAGCCCTATGGTGCTATACTAGGAAAGTTGCTAAATCTTATATGATCCTGACTGTGGTGCCAAAATATTTGAATCATTTCTTTCTGGCTGCTTGAAGTACTTTCTCTCTGACCTGGAGATCTGGAATTTGGCTATAATATTCCTGGGAGTTTTGATTTTGGGATCTCTTTCAGGAGGTGATTAGTGGATTCTTTCAATGTCTATTTTACTCTCCAGATCTAAGATATCAAGGCAGTTTTCCTTGATAATTTCCTGAAATATGATGTCTAGACTCTTTCTTTGATCATGGCTTTCAGGTAGTCCAGTAATTCTTAAATTGTCTTTCTTCAATCTATTTTCCTGGTCAATTGTTTTTCCAATGAGATATTTCACATTTTCTTCTAATTTTCATTCTTTTGACTTAGTTTTATTATTTCTTGATGTCTCATGGAGTCATTAACTTCTATTTGCCCAATTCTAATTCTTAAGGAATTATTTTCTTCAGTGAGATTTTGTACCTCTTTCAATTTGGCCAATTCTGTTTTTTAAGGATTTTTTTCTTTTTTTCTTTTTTAAGGATTTTTTTCTTCAGTGAATTTTTGTACCTTCCCCCTCCTCCCAATTTGGCCTATTCTGCTTTTTAAAGAGGAGTTCTTTTCTTCAGTGAATTTTTGTGCCTCTTTTACCATTAGGCCAATTTTGTTTTTAAGGGGTTATTTTCTTCTGCATTTTTTTTGTCTCTTTTACCACGCTGTTAATTCTCTTTTACTTTGAGGCTTTATTTATAGCTGTTTTCACATTGTTGTCTTCTAAGTTCATATCTTGGTCCTTCCTGATACCTTATTAGCTTTTTATAGTGAAAGGGGTTTTTTTTGTTGTTGTTCAGTTATTTTCCCAGCCTATTTCTTGACTTTGAACTTTATATTAAAGTTGAATTCTGCTCACCTGGGGGTGGGGAGGCACTGTCCCAGGCTTTAAGCTTTTTTGCATAGCTGTTTTCAGAGCTAGTTCTAGTGTCTGCAAGTTTTTGATGCTTCCAAGGAGAGGTGTGGTCACTGCTCTTCTGGGCTGTGCTCTGGTAAATGGAACCCAGGAAGGGTCCATGGTCCCCTGCAGCCACAAGTGCTAATGCTCTTCTTTGCCTGGGAACTGTGACTAGGGTCCCTGCTCCCTTGTGACTGACCACCAGTGCTCCTCTCGACCCTTTAATTGCAACTAAGAACTGTGTACGGACAATATGGACGATAGAGTTGACAATCAGTGCTAGCTGTACCCAGTGCCAGCAAAGGGTTCCCTATAATCTATTTCTGACCCCCTTGCCATCTCTGGGCTGAGGACTCCCAAAGCTGTTGCCACTGCCATTGCACATATGGCAATAGGGCTCCAGACAAACTTCCACAACTGGTGCACAAACTTCTCCTGCTGACCTTCTAAGTTTTCTTAGGTCCGAAAAATGTCCTAGCCTGACATTTTGTTGGCTCTGCTGCTCCAAAATTATAATTTCTATATGCATAATAGCACAGAAAAAAATTTTTTTTCATGAAACTGAATCTCTATAATGAACAGCTAGCTTTTCTTTTTCAAATATATTACAAATTCAACATTTTACTTTCAAAGCTGTCCCACTTATCTATGATTCTTTCTAGGCTTGTTCATTTTACTTTGGAAATCTCTCTCCCATCCCTCCCCTCTCTTTTCCACTTTCACTGCTGCTACTTTAGTTCCAGCTCCTATTATCTCTTGCCTAAATAGCCTTTGAACTGGTTTCCTAGATTCTAATCTATCTTCTCTACAATTTATCTTTCATACATCTGCCCAAGTAATATTCCTAATGCATAGCTGTATCACAGTATTCCCTTCCTCAACAATTCTCTGTGGTTCCCAATTGCCTAGTGAATAAAATAAAAAAATACTTTATTCTGCAATTCAAGGCTCTCCAATATCTGTCTCTGATCTACCTTCTCAACCTTTTTTCATGGTAATCACTTTGTACACATTCTACATGCTAGCCAAGTTGGGTTCTGACTGTGGATCTGTCAACTTTAGGTGGTTTCCTTTCTGATTCTATGTATTGTTTTATGCATTTGCAAACATCATCCTGAAAAGAAGGTCCCTGGGCTTCACCTGACTGCAAAAGGGATCCAAGATGCAAAGAGGGTTAAGAACCCTTGCCCTGAAAGGAACTGTTGCAGTGAAGTATTATGTGAGGTTAGGGAGAAGGGGGGCACAGAAGAACAGAATGTTAGGAATGAGCTCCAATACCCACAGGGTTGTATTATCCTGAAACTAAGTGGGTTGGTGAGTAAGACCTTGCTCAGTCCTCCCAGTACCCTGAAATCTCTGTTCTTCTGGCTTGGTGGCTGTCACCCCTGGTATCTCGTCCTTGCATCAGAGGCAATAAATGGAAGAGGTGGGCTCTAGTCATAATGATTAATCACTGTCAGTGGCTTCAGGAGCAAATGGAAGAGACTCCTGTGACCTTGTCACCCCCTTCCAAATCTAGCTGTTCCTTGTCTGAGAGATGCCTAAAAGAGGCTGACAGCTCCTATCTCCAATCTCCAAGGCTCTTTGCTTTGGTACAGTGTAATAGGGAGGGGGGCAGGGTCCTCTGGCAGCCTCAATCTATTTTCCTGTTCAGCCCTTAATTCTGCCTGTTTCCTAGAATCTTAGAGTTGGGAGAGACCTCAAAGATCATTTAGTCCAACCCATAGAACCTGTAGTTAAATAGGAATTACCAGCACAACATTCTCAAGTAGTCATTCAGCCTCTGCTTAAGGATCTTCTGAAGCAGATGTATATGTGTGGGGGTACCCACTATGTCCTGAGGTAGTCCATCCCACTTTCAGATAGCTCAGTTAGGGAATTTTTTTTCTAGTGAACCCAAATCTGCCTCTCTGAAATCATGAATCTAGAAGTAGAAGAAGCCTCAGAGGCTATTTGTTCAACCTCCCATTTTACAGATGGGGAAACTGAGGGCCAGCGAGGTCAAGTTCCATTTCTTCCTTAATGGATGGCCTTGCCTCCTGCTCTAATGAGGAGATTGAGAGCATGTGCTCTGAGATCCTTTATCTGCCTTTCTTCACACCTCACAACTTCTCTATAGATTCAGCATCTTCTCCTCCTTTCACCAGTCTCAGATGATGAGACAAACCCTTTTGCTTGCTAAGGCCAACTGTCTTTGTGCTTTTGATCCCAACTTTTCTTCTGAAAGTTGGCCAGTCACTCATCTTCATTTTCCCTCTACTGGCTTCTTTCATGATGTTTACAAACATGTGCAGGTTTCTGCTGTCATTAAACACATACGAACATTTTTTCTATGCATCATCCTTTGACCTTGAAATTCCTTTAATTATTATCCGACATTTCTCCACCCTTACACTGCTGAAATAATAATAATAAAAAAAAGAGCAGCATCCAGTTAATGCACCTATTGCCACACCACCCATTCAATCTGGCTTCAAATTGCATCACTTGACTTGAAAATGTTCTCTTTGCACATAGATTAGGGAAGTGCTAAATAAAGTGTGGTGCATTGTAAGAAACAATGGGTATAAAGAATCTAGACATATGAGAAGATTTATATGAACTGATGCAAAGTAAATGAAGTAATCAGAACCAGGAAAACTATAGACACAATAACTACAAAAATGTAATGGAAAGAACGAGCACAAAACAATTGAAACCAAATGCTGCAAAAGTATAATCACTGAGCTTGGCCCCAAAGAAGAGCAATGAAAAGGGGACTATGGGTATTACCAATGCACAAAATTTCAGAATTTTTTAAATATGTTGGTAAATTTTGCTGAACTGCTTTTTCCCCCTTCCTCTTTCTATTCTTTGTTTTAAGGGCTGATTCTCTGGGAGAGGGAAAAGGGAAGTATACATTGGGAAATGTAGGTAATAGAAAAACAAAAGATATCAATGAAAAACTTTAAGAAGTTGTTCTCTCTATGGTTACCTGCTGTTACATCATAAAATCATGGATTTAGAGCTTAGTATATCTTAGATGCCATTTAATTCAACCCCTTCATTGTACAGCTGAGAAAAATGTCACACAAAGAGACTTAGGTCACACAGTCAAGATGTAACAGAGCTGAGATTTGAACCCACATACTCTGAATCCAAATCCAGCCCACTTGCTACTGTAGCACATTAGCAATAACTTTGCTCGTTTCCCTTCTTGGACTTTCTAAAGCTTTTAACATCATAAACTCTCTAAAAACCCTGCCCCCTCTTCTTCAGGATATACTCTCCTCTTTTGGATTCTATGACACAGATTTTGATGGCTTCTATTTGTCTGATGGGGCAACCAAGTGATATAGTGGTTAGAATGCCAGGCCTGGAGTCAGGAAGACCTGAGTCCAAATTTAGACTCTGACTAGCTGTGTGACCCTGTGCAAGTCACTTAACTCTGCCTCAGTTTCATCATCTGTACAATGAACTAGAGAAGGAAATGGCAAACCACTCCAGTATATTTGCCAGGAAAACCTCCCAAAATAGGGTCATGAAGAGTCAGATATGACCAAAAATGACTAAACAACAACAAAACTTGTCTGATAGCTCCTTTTCCTTCTCCTCCGTTGGCTCATTGTTTTCTTTCCACCTCTTAAATGTTGATGTCCCTCAAGGTTCTGTCCTAGGCTTTTTTTCTTTTACCTTTCTATACTCTCCCGCTCTCTCTTAGGTTTAATAATAACTTCTATGCAGATGACTTTTGTTAAAAACATATTTTAACATTAGTCGTGTTGTAAGGAAGAATTAGAACCAATAGGAAGAACCACAAGAAAGAGGAAACAAAACAACAGAAGGAAAAAAAAAGAGCAAACAGAATGCTTCAATCTGCATTCAAACTCTGTAGTTCTTTCTCTGGATGTGGATAGCATTTTCCATCATAAGACTTTAGGAGATGTCTCAGATCCTTGCATTGCTGAGAAGGGCTAAGTCTATCAAAGCTGCTCATATGCAGATGACTCTTGAATCTGCATATTCACCCCCAAGATCTCCTTAGAATTCCTGTCCTCCATCTTCAATTACCTGCTGGACACTTTCATCTAGATATCTTGTTCATACCTCAGACATAGCATGTCCTAAACTGTATTCACTTAACCCCATTACCTAACCAAAAAAAAAAAGAAGAGATGATTAAAAGGGAAAATAATAGTTTTGGAGGGGCTGTGGGAAAATAGTAAAATAGTATCCCTAGCAAACTGTTGGTGGAGGTGTGACTTGGCCCAGCCATTCTGGGAAACATGGAACTATGTCCCAAAAAAGTCACTAAACTCTACACACCTTTTGACTCAGTGATATCACTACTAGGTACATAACCCAAGAAGATCAAAGAAAGAGGAAAGAGACCCATATGTATAATATTATTTGTAGCAGCTCTTTTCATAGTAGAGATGTATATGAAAGGGCTGCCCATCTCTTAAGAAGTGGCCAAATTACAGGATTTAAATTTAATGAAATATTATAGGGGGTGGAGCTAAGATGATGGAGTAAAAGCAGTGACTTACTTGAGCTCTCCCCAAAACCCATCCAAATACCTGTAAAAAATGGCTCTAAGCAGCAGAACACACAAAAAGACAGTGAAACAAATTTCCAGTCCAAGACAGCCTGGAAGGTCAGCAGGAAAGGTCTCTTGTGCTGGGCTGGGAGAGGAGCTCAGTTCAGTGTGGGCCATGTCAGCAAAGACTGAACCTCAGCAATCCTGGAGCAAGCCTCAGGGGACTGAATCACAGGCAGCTGTGGCGGTTTCCAGACTTCTCAACCCACAAATGTCAAAGACAATTTAGAAGGTTAGTAGGAAAGGTCTATTGACCATGATGAGAGAGGAGCTTAGTCCGGACCCAGTCCCAGTGCAGCCCCAGGGTGGTGGCTGCTTCTGGAGCTCTCTGCCCACACACAGAGAGAAGATCAAGGGGCTCATCAGAGAGGGACTGCAGAGATCTCTTTGCTGGCACTGAGGCAGGATTCTCTTGCTTTGCCTGTGCTTGGATCTGGGTCACAGTTCTGGGTGGCAGTCCTGGGGTGAGGAGGAGTGTTGGCATGGTGGAGCTTGTAATAGTGGTGAAGAGGAAATCCTCCTCACAGTTCCAAGGAAGAAAAGAGTGCTTGTGGTCAATCATAGACCAGAGCCCAGGCCAGGAAAGGAGTAAAAACCTCGCCCTTGATTATACCACCTTGGAAGAACTGAAAATTTACAGGTCCCTGGAAGTATCTCTGAAAACAGCTACACAAAACCCCTGAAGCTTGGGACAGTACATTTTCCATAGTGGAAGCAGACCCCTATCTTAACAAAGAGTTTAAAAGTCAAATAATTGTCTGGGACCTTGAACAAACAGTGCAAAAAAAGTCAGACCATAGAATCTTACTTTAGTGACAAAGAAGATCAATACATGCAACCAGAAGACAACAAAGTCAAAGCTCCTACATCCAAAGCCTCCAAGAAAAATATGAATCAGTCTCAGGCCATGGAAGGGCTCAAAAAGGATTTTGAGAAGCAAGTAAGAGAAGCAGAGGAAAAACTAGGAAGAGAAATGAGAGTGATGTAAGAAAATCATGAAAAACAAGTCAACAGCTTACTTAAAGAGACCCAAAAACAATACTGAAGAAAATAACACCTTAAAAAGTAGCTTAACCAAAATGGCAAAAGAGGTCCAAAAAGCCAATGAGGAGGAGAAGAATGCTGTAAAAAGAAGAATTGGCCAAATGGAAAAGGAAGTCCAAAAACTCACTGAAGAAAATACTTCCTTAAAAATTAGAATGGAGCAAATGGAAGCTAGTGACTTTATGAGAAATCAAGACATTGTAAAACAAAACCAAAAGAATGAAAAAATAGAAGACAATGTGAAATATGTCATTGGAAAAACAACTGACCTGGAAAATAGATCCAGGAGAGATAATTTAAAAATTATTGGACTACCTGAAAGCCATCATCAAAAAAAGGGCCTAGACATCATCTTTCAAGAAATTATCAAGGAAAACTGCCTGAAATGTTTTAGAACCAGAGGGTAAAATGGAAATTGAAAGGAATATTAAAGAATATGTTATCAAGAAATGATGATGTTGACAGTTTAGAAGAAACCTGGGAAGGCCTGTATGAATTGATTCAGAAGAACCAGATGGAGAATTTATACAATAACAATATTACACACACACACACACACACACACACACACACATGTACATACGTACATGTATACACACACATATATGTACATGTAAACTCTGATCAATGCAATGATCAACTATGACTCAAGGACTGATAAGAAACCCACTGGCCATCCCTTAACAGAGAGGTGATGGACTCAAGACGCAGAAAAAAAAAACAACAAACATACATTTTCTGACATAACCAATGGCAAAATTTGTTTTGTTGACATGTAACGAGGGCTCCATTTTTCTTTTTCTACTTCCCAGGGGAGGTGGATGGGACAATGAGGGAGGATACATATGGGGTAGAAAAAAATAAAGGAGGCAAAGAAAAGAGAGTTATTAAGGCATTTTTAATGCAGAAAAAAAGACAATGTGCCGAGTCAATAAGCATTTATTAAACATCTAGGGACATGTAGGTGGCACGGTGGCTAGAGTGCTGGGCCTAGAGTCAAGAAGACCTGCATTCAAATCTGTTCTCAGACATTTATTAGATATGTGACCTTGGGCAAGTAATTTAACTGCTACTTGCCTCAGTTTCTTCATCTGCAAAATAGTTAATACCTACTTCCCAGGGTCATTGTCAGGATCAAATGAGATAATAATTGTAAAGTGCATAGCACAGTACCTGGAATGTTGCTGTTCAGTTGTGTCTGACTCTTCACGACCCCATGGACCACAGCATGCCAAGACCTTCTATCTTCCACTCTCTCTTGAAGTCTGTCCAAGTTCATGTTCATTTTTCCATGACACTATCTGTCCATCTCAACCTCTGCTGTTCCCCTTTCCTTTTGCCTCCAATCTTTCCCAACATCAGGGTCTTTCCCAGTGAGTCCTGTCTTCTCATTATATGGCCAAAGTTTTAAAGCTTCAGCTTCCGTATTTAACCTTCCAGTGAATGGGCTGAATTAATTTCCTTAAGTATTGACTGATTTGATCTCCTGGTTGTCCAAGGGGCTCTCAAAAGTCTTCTCCAGCACCACAATTCAAAAGCATTGCTTCTGTGGCAAGGAGGACACAGTCTGGAACACAGTGTGTGCTAGGTAAATATTATCTGTTATTATCATCTATTATGTGCCACACACTGTGCTAAGCACTGAGTATACAAAGAAAGGGGGAAAAATAGTCCCCGCCCTCAAGGAGCTCACAATCTGATGGAAGCAGGAAATAAGCACAGACAAGTAGGACAGCTTTGAAAACTATAGATTGAACTTCTTTATTATTTAAAGAGAAAAGCAAGCTGTACATAATAGAGACCTGCTATTGCATGTATAATCCTCTTTTTTCTGATCTATTATGTACTAGAAATGGCAAACCACTCCAGTATCTTTGCCAAGAAAATCCCAAATGGGGTCACAAAGAGTCAGACATGACTGTAATGGCTGAACAACAACAAATGTATAAGAAAATGACCATTTTATTTGGCATTGTTAAATTCAGAGTCAAATAAAATGTTAAAAGTAGGAGAAAAGCTTGGAGTTACATTTGATTCTTCCTTCTTTGCTCCCTACATGTTGCCTGGTATAGTGGAAAGAGTGCTGAATGTACCTGTATGGCCTGACCTAATCTCTTTAATCTCACTGGGCCTCATTTTCCTCAAATAAAGGGGTCAGATTGGAAAATGTCTAAGCTCCCCTCCAGCTCTAAACTAATGACCTTCTAATCCAGTCTATTACCAAATTCTGCCAATTCTACTTCTCCAACATGTCTTCATTGGTCTTTTTCTCTCTGCTTTCAATTTCATTACTTTAATTCAGGCTCTCAGTACTTCTCACCTGGACTATCACATTAGTCTTTTACCTGGTTTCTCTGCCTCCAGGATCTCCTTTTTGCAATCAACACTATGGCTAACATAAATCATCCTAAGGCACAGATCTGACCTCTGCTTGGCTCAAAAATCTTCACTGACTCCCTATTGCCTCTAGATAAAATACAAATTCCTCAGTGTGGCCTTTAAGGCCCTCCGTGATGTAGCTCCAATCTACTTTTCTAATTTTTATAATATTCTTCCCTCTCTATACTCTATGTTGCAGTCAGATTTGATGACTGTCTTCCCCCAGAACTTACCGTCCTATTGCTTGACTGTAAGCATAGGTCCACACTCTCTCCTCACCTCTGCCTTTCAAAATCCGTATCTTTCTTCAAAACTTAGCTCAAGCATAACTGCCTCCATGAAGTTTTCTAAGATCTTTCCAGTTTCAAGTATTTTTTCCTCCTTAGATTTTCCTAGTGCATCTTGTACTCCAGCAGACTATAAGCTCCTTGAGGGCAGGACATATCTCATCATTGCCTTTGTGTCTCCAGTACCTCGCACAGACCTTAGACACTATGCACTTAATAAATATTTGTTAAACACAAATGAGTTTGTATCCTATCTTGTTCATATTAATTTCTGCACACGCATTACAGCCTGTCTATCTGAAGACAGTTACCATGTCCCCTCACCAAGTCTTCTTCTCTCCAAGTTAACAGCCCCAGTTCCTTCAATAATTCTCCTATGATCTCCTCTCCAACAGTACACCATCATAGGTATAATTTAATTTGGTTATATCTCTGAGATTCCTCTCAAAAACAAAATAAAGCAAAAGTCCATGAGAAAACCACTCTACCCAACATTCCTCTCCTCTGGGAAGACTTGCCTGATTTAACCCAACCCCCCCACCCCCAGTTTGGATACTATATGACTTAACATCCCTCTGTCAATTATGCGCTATAATTTGCATTAAAGGATATTAATTTGTGTTCTGTGGCATATGCCATTATTTCTCTTTGATGTGTGGTTCCCATCTCCCCTAATTATCTGGGAGCTCCCAGAAAACAGGCCCTGTGTATGTTTGTTTCTTTCCTTTGGTTCCCTCCCCTTACCCTCTTACCCAGGACAAAGGTCCTGTGCACAGTGGCTCATTTCAGTGGGAAGAGTCTGGCTAACTTTTTGTGCTTTTCTCTTCATTGTTACATAAAGGGAGTGGCAATGGGTCTGCATGGATTACTATGGGCCTTGGGGGCCCAACACAGCATTTCTAAATTGTGTCCATATGGATGTTACAGACAGCAAATTCAGCCAGCATTCCTGTCCCTCCAGAGCTTATGGCCACTTTCTTTTTTGTTCTTTCCTTCCCCTGTCACCTGCTGTGTACACCTGGGTCTTCTAAGCTGATGGAACAGGATAACACAAAGTTAGGAGGAATAGCAAACATACCGGATGAAAGAATGAAAACTTTAAAAGATCTCTGCAGTGGAACCGTGAATGGTCCAGCCATTCTGGAAAGCAGTTTGGAATTATGCCCCCCTCCCCCCAATCACTAAACTGAGCATACCCTTTGATCCAGCAATGACAGAACTGGGCCTATATTCTAAAGAGATCAAAGAAAAAGGAAGAGGACCCATACGTACAAAAAAAGGAAAACAAAATAGTACTTTCCCCAGAGGGAGGTGATGGGAACAGGAAGAATTGGGGGATAGAGGGAGGGAGGCAGAGTGTTTCTGGCTGCCTTCCCTCATCCCCCCGTGTTATATATGAGGGGAAAAGGAACAAGATTGTGAGATTATACCAGTCATGGACACAGGAAAACTCAAGTTTTGAAACCCCAGGGTACGACGTAAAAAAATGGCTTTAGCAAGAGCCTAAAGAGTCCAGGATGCTGGGGGCCAATTTCCAACTTTGACCATTCCTCTAAATGTGGAGGCTAGCCTCTTCCAAATTTTCCCACAGGATATTCCCCACCCCTCCTCGATATCTTCAAATGTTTTCTTCCTTTCTCTTTACTGATCCATGTCCCTCTTGTTCCTCCAAAACTTTTAAGACTCACATCTCCCAGGAATTTGATCTGGATTCTGACCTCTTAACTTTGGCTCACCTAAACACTAAGGCACTGGTTGCTTTGAGGGCATTCTGAACTTTGTGACCTGTCTCCCACATTCAAATGGCAGCACTCTGAAAGGTAAGGAGTGACTCTAACCCCCGCTCACTTTCAACTTTCGGTAACCAGGATAGGGTAAGAAAGGTTAGGTGCCTCTCCTTTCTCTGTCCTGGGGATGCTCCCCTGGGTTAATTCTAATTCTAGACACCCTAAGAACCTATCAAGTCCATACCACTGCTTCTGAATAACACCACTGGGGATGCTCCTTTCCTGTTCGTTCTCTCTCTCTCTCTCTCTCTCTCTCTCCTGTCATCTCATTTCTCTATCTCTCATCTCTATCTCATCTTTTTCTTTGTTTCTTTTACCTCTATCTCATCTCATCTCTAATCCCTCTTTTTGTCTGTTTCTTTCATCTCATCTTTCCTCTCTCTCTCTCTCTCTTTCTCTCTCTCTCTCTCTCTCTCTCTCTCTCTCTCTCTCTCTCTCTCTCTCTCTCTCTTTTCTTTCTCTCTCTTTCCCATACCCACCTACCCACACCCACAGCTGAACTTGGAATCTGGAAAGCTTGGGTTCAAATCCTTCCTCTCCACACTTACCAGCTATGTGACAATGGGCAAGTCATTTAACCTTTATGACCTTCCGTCTCTTCATCCATTAAATGGGGATGATAATAGCACCCTACCCCAGGGTTATCGTGAGGCTCGAATGAGGAAATATATACAAAGTGCTTTGTAAATATTAAAGTACCATACATGTGCTAACTATTATTATGTCTCAGCCATCCTTGCTGATCCATCATCAGTCAAGGTGGGACAACCTCCCTGGGGTAGATGGGACACATTCTAAAGGCACTCCTGGCATTCCTGGGCTCTAGGTGGACATTAAGTGTCCTAAGGATTAAGCTACTATAACTGCTGTTCCCCTCCCTATGGGAGAAGGACAAATAGGATTCTCCCATAAGTCATTGGATTCATTTCCCATAGCTTTCTGATAGGATTTCTTACCTACCCTTTACAACTAGGCCACATGCCTACAGGCGTCCTTCCCAGTGTCCTGGAGTCAGATGCCCTTGTTAAGTGAGAGATTTCCTCCACAGGGACATGAGGCTGTATGCAGGCCATAGTGATGTTCTGGTGCGTGGGTCTGAAGGGAGAGATCTGGGTCTGGAGTGCCCCTGCCTTAAGCTCTGCCAGGAGAAGCTAGGGAGAAGTTCTCAGCATGGGGGACTAATTGGGATGTCCTCCTCCTGCTGCCTGAGAAAAGCTCAGCTAATTTGCCAGAACGATCTAGTTAAATGCCAATTAGAGTGCTCCATCCACTGCTCCACTCCAATATATTAATAATGTAATTAAGCATTTATTGCCAGCACAAATTAAAAATTAACTTAATCGGATGGCCAGGAAAACCTGGGAAGTGACCATTTAAACGAACAATTTGCATCTCATTAGCATACCAGTATCCGAACAACACTCTCCTTACACACACCCTCAAGCTTGCCTCACCCAAGTCTGCTAGTTTGGCTCAGAGACCCTGGGTCCTTCCAGCTGCCCACAGCTGGGGAAGATCTTCCCCCATCCCCCCTTTGCTTTATGTCTGGCTCTTCTTTCAAGCACTGTGCCTAAGCTCTACACTACATCAGTGTCTAGGTCTACCCCCCTCTCCCCCGAGATGGCAAGCAGTACCGTTCCCCAGTCAGACACCATGGTTAACAGCAGCAACATAGCAAAGTGGAAACAACATTGAACCCAGAGTCAGAACACACAGGGTTGAGTTCCAGCTTTCCAACTTACTAGCTGTGTGACCTTGAACAAGTCTTTTCCTCCTGGTTTCATCATCTGTAAAATGAGGGAGTTGGATTAGATGATCTCTAAGATCTCTTTTCAGTTCTAATTTTCTATCATTCCACCCAAAACTGCCTCCTCTCTTCTCTTTCCTAACGACGAAGCCTGATTTCCTGGTGTTGATTTCAGTGAAAGGAGAAACTATTTGGAGGTGGGGTAGCTACTGGAACAGCCCCTGCCACCCCCATTCCTTGGAAAGGATCGATTTGTACTGCATTCCAGACCTGGAGATGGGAAGCAGATGGTGGGTGGGGGGTGGGGGTGGGGGGGTGGGGAGATGCTAGAGCAGGATGAAGTTTAGTAACTACAGGGCAACCCGAGGATGACTGTATAAACCCTTCTGGGAGGAGGTGCTTTGTGGGGAGGAGGCTCATTCAGGGTCCTCACATTGTAAGGTCAGAGGGCAAAGCTGACTATCTTCTATCCTCCACCCGACCACTCTCCAGGGGAACAGTTCAACTTGACAAGTGTGAACCTGGTGGTTTTCTCTTAAGGACTTGGCAGAAGTAAAGGAGAAAACAAGAAGGGAGCAGGGAATGGGAACTGGAGTTTAGACAGCAGTGTAGTACAATGGAAAGGCCCCCGAAACTAGGAGCCATGGGTTCTAGGACCCTTGCTAGCACTAACTGTTGGTGTGACTTTGGGCAAGTCTCTTAACCCTTCTCTGGACCTGTTTCCCCATCTATAAAATAAGGAGGTTGGGTAGATGGCTTCTGGGGTCCTTTAACATCTAGATCTATTTATTAACTTGCTTTGTGACTTTGAGCAAGTAACTTTCCCCTCTGGGTTTGTCAATTTATGAAAGGAATGGGTTGCCAGGGGAGGAGAACCTGTGGGCCTCTAGGTCCTTGGGTATGACCATCTGAATGAGTACAAGTTTTACAGAACAAATGCTTTTATTAAGGAAATTTGTTCTGTGAAGTTTGGATTCAGGCAAAGGGCCACAAGTGGCCTTGAGGCCACAGATTCCCCACCCCTGGGGTCCTTGAACTTTATAAAAAAAAGTTTCAATATAGTTTATTTCCTTTGTGATTGCAAAGTTTATTTTATACTTTTGAAATTATTTTTCTGAGAAAGGGTCATTAAAAAAGGTTAAGATTCTGTGGATTACATGATCTCTTACTGATGTTTCTTCTGATTCTACTACTCTGAATCTCTGAAACTGGGGAACCTCTGTATAGTAGTCTATACCCTTCAGTTTCCAGAACAAAGTGGATAGAGGGGGCTCTGGGGAGGCAGAGACCATTTAGAGTTGGTCCCGACTGTTCCTAGGACCTTTGGCTACAGACACTCTGCTAACTAAATTCTTTTCCCTCTCCTGCCCAGTATCTGTCCCGCAGCTTGCTGTCACAGTGCCCCAGACAGCCAAACCCAATTATCTTCCCATTAGGATGTAAGCTTCTTGAGGACGGGGACCGTTTCACGTTAATCTTGGTATGTCTAGTACTTACGGTGCCTGGCACATCATAAGACAGGCTAATAAATGTTTGTTGATTGAAATGCACACATTTCAATTGCTGCAATCACCAAGTATAAACCAAGACCAAAATCATAGCTCACTCCTTCCTCTGCCCAGTTTGGGATGGAGATGTCTCCCCCACTCCAACCTCCACCTTCAGAAATTGCACCAATGCCCTTGTTCTCCTTATCACCAAATGAGCTACTGAGTTTAGCTTAGGTAACTTTGGGTGACATCAATTTGTATTCATTTCTATGACTACTATTCACTTGAAGTCTGACAGAAGACTGCTCTGCTCCTGCCAGTGCCTCCGCATGGTGCCAAGCTTGGGGCTATGCCCATAGTAAGTGCTAAGCCCAGGGCACTGGGCACCTCCTGAGGTCTTGGAACTCACTGTTCATAAGCTGGAATCTCTCTTGGGCATGAAGCTGACTTAGGGCTCATTTGTGAAGCACTCTGCCAAGATGTCATGCCCTAGCCACTGGCTGGGTGAACTTGGAGAAAAAAGACTTGAGTGCAAGACTCCTGGAAGGCACAGCCCAAGAGCAGCTAAGTCATCACAGGAAAAGAATGACGGCTTTGGAGTCAGAGGACCTGGGTTCAAATCCTGATTTTTGGCACTTATTGTGTGCATGACCTTCACTAAGTCTTCTTAGCAAAGATTTTGTTTCCTCTCTCTCAACCTCAGTTACCTCATTTGTAAAATGAGGATGTTGGTCTGGATACGACTGGCCTCTTAGGCCTTCTAGACTTTAAGCTATGTCCCTATGAGGAACCGCATATGTGCTCTCGGGGACCGAGGGTGGGAGAACTATACCAGGAAACCTTCAGTCTCAGGTCTGGACAGCACCACGACCAAACTGAGGAGGGGTGAGGGGAGGCTGAGATCCAATTCTTCTTGGCCTCGCCCAGATGCACCTAAAATGGGAGGGAGAGATTCCAATGCCAAGCCGCTGCCAGAGTCCTCAGCAGACAGCCTGCCCTGGGCCAAGGGCACCCCAAACCAAATCACGATGCTTTGGGGAGGCTGATCTTGAAAACTTAGATGGAAGAAAAGGGTACACACAAGACAACCGAGTTTGTTTTAAACTCTTTATTTATAAAAAAGTACATTTTTTTTCCTCAGTACATTTTTACCCATAATTTTTTTTATACAAAGGGGGAACAAACGCCCCACTCAATAGTCAGAATTGAGAATCTGGCGGGCCCATCCCCTGGTAATGCTTCACTCAACCAAAGAAATAAGGGGGAGGAGGGAGGGAAAAAAGGCAGCTCATTACAATCTTGGGCAAGGAGGGGACTTCTCCTTTTTTCTTTAAAAAAAAAAAGGTAACAATAACAACAACACCACAAAAACTCCACTTAAAACACATATCCTCACTTCCTCACCCAGCTCTCCTGGGTTTCCCCTCTGAGCCATCAAAAGCATCAATATTGAGGAATCCAAACTTGCGCTCTTAAGAGTTTCACTTAGTCCGACTTGCTGCTCAGCTCCTAGATGCTGGGGAGTGTCCGGATTTATGGGGGCTGGGTAGGAAGGCGATACCTTCTCCCTTTTAGTTCCATGGGGCCAGGAAAGACATGACTGGATATCCAGGCCTCATTCACATGCAAATGTCCTTACTTGGATTGGATGGGATGTCAGAGGAGGGTGGACTGGAGAAGACATCAGGGATTCCCAGGATCACCAAACCAAAGGGGCTTCCCACATCCCTCACCTCTCCCCCTCCCGACCCTGACAATTCTTTGAGAAAAGGTCAGGACTTGGGGAAAGCCTTTCTCCTGACCATCCTCCCTCCTTTCCTCCGTATTCTCAGGACACAATCTCTTCACTGGGAGCAACCATCTGACCCCCTTCACTACTTTTTGTGCTTGGCTCACCCCTTCTTTTCCCTAGCGACAGCATTATCAGCTCCCTGGTTCTTAGTTGGGACAATTATTGCACATGTGACTTGGGCAGGGCGGGAGGAAAGCAGAGACTAATAGTGCCTGGTTTATTGGGACCCCTGTCTCTTTCCACCAGTACCCCTTGAAACTTGGTCACCTTTTCACTTAAGATCAGAAAGGCATTCCCCCTACAGTGCTTCATTCAAGCAAGATCAAGCCTACCCCTCTTGGGGAGATGGGTGTGTGGGTATGTATGTGTGTGCATATCTGCAAGTTGCCCATGTCTGAGCATGTATACAACTGGACTTGCATATATATACCTATTCATGTGTGATGTGGACATGTACACCTACATGTGTCTGTGTGTGGAGTGTCAACACAAGTATTAGGTGTCTGCTATGTTGGGTCTGATAAAGGGAAGGGAGCTCAGATGGACTTTGTGGTGGAATAAGAATATTATCAAAGTCTGTAATCAAATAAGGGAAGGAAGAACAGTGGACGGCATGGGTATGCCACTGCATGAGGCCAGAAGGAAACAGCTGGGGTGGCTGTTGCACCAATCATTCCCCATAGCTAGCTAGGAAGCCTAATTCTCACTGTATTTCTCTACCATCTATCCTTTCCAATAGGCTGGGTATCTATGGTGGCACTGGGCATCTCCCCTGTGAGGTGGCATAGCCCAATGATGCCATAAGGGAGGCTGGGGCCCTCTTCCGCTCGTCTAACACTAGCACCCTGCCTGGTCCTCGTCCATGGAGAACAATCAAAGAAATGATGTCAATCTTCATGTTTACCCAGGGAGTTCCTGGCATGGAGGGCCAAAGAGGACTCAAGGAGATGGCCACTCCAGTGTCCTTGGTCCTCTTGAAGGCTGTCATGGTGGGCCACCTGGGGAGCAGCTGCTGGGTCCGGGGGAGGGGGATGCTTTGACACATCCCTTATGTGCTCTGCTTTTTGTGCTTTGCTTTGGGAGGGGGAAAGGAAGGGGAAAAGGAGAGAAATACTAGGGTTTGGTTGGACACTATACCAGTGGGTAGAAAGAGCAGGGAGAGTCATTTGACTCTAGGATTCCAGAAGGTGCCAGACTGGGAGAACAGGACTGAGAACAGACTGGGGTGGTGGAATTAAGAAAAAAAGGAACACTTCTAGCAGTCCACTCACTGGCCCTGGCTCCTCTGGATGGAACAAACACACAAAGCAGTTGGTCACTGAAGAGGATGCGAAGTGAGGTGGGCCAAGGGTGGCAGGGTATAATAAAGAAGAATCCCCTGCTCTTTAGGGGTGGGGGAGGAGGGGAAAGAGAGTACTAATACTGCTGGGGGAGATAGCATCTGGGTGGGACTCCCTGGATCCAGTCCCAGAGCTGTTCCTGACCCTGCCATCGTTGAAGAGGCCTCAGATTGCCCTGACCCATCTTCCCCAAGAGAGGGAAGGGCCAGCCATGGGGTCAGCACGGCTTGAGACTTCTGCTACATGGCTACTGGGCTGCCCACTGGGAGGGTCAGGATAGGGTCCTAGTGGTCAAAGGCTTTGGGTTAGGATCACTGCTCAAGTACCTGCAGGCAGGTTGGGGGGGTCAGAAGTTGGCTGGGAAACTCACCCATGTTCAGAGATGGTGGGATGAGAGCAGGATCAGGGCAAAGAGGGTGAAGGGAGTGTCAGCACCTGGGTGAGAGGACAGCTTTCTGGGTAGTATCATAGGACCCCAAGGTTTAGAGCAAGAAGAATTCATCTAGTTTTTACAAGTGAGGAAACTAAGGCCTGGTTACAGGTTGCCTAGGTCTCTATAGTGGCATCTGGTATAGGGCAAGTAAGCAAATGGTAAGGGGTTGCCTGAATGCATGCTCTCCAGGATGCCTCCCCCACCCCAAACAATTGCCTATCATTCCATAGAAACACTCTCTCTCTAGTTATGGCCCTTAGTTGGATCAAGTGGGACCCAGAACTCTGAGCAGGAGTGGGAATTGTTGGTCAGACAGCATTTTCAATCCTCCCTCCCTGACACCTATCTCTGGTGCTCTTTGTGGGAAGGGACTTCACTGTCAGAAGCAAAGGGGGAAGAGTCAAGTCCCTCCTGAGTTTTCTCTTCCCGTGCTCACTCACCTCAAATTTAAGGACAGGGCACTGGGATTAGGGAGAGGGAAAGCTGTATTGAGGCACTTTGAACTTGGAGGGAGACAGAGGAAGGAGGGAATTCCCTCTGTCTTTCTCTCTTTCCATTTACAGGTAGGGAAACCAGGGAGCCAGGGGCCAAGAAGGGCCGTGCATTAATCTGGATGCCTTCTCCATGGTCCTCCTTTGGTAGAAGGACAGGATGAAATCTGAGGAGGGCAGGAAGGATAGTGGAGGCGGTACAACAGAAGAGGAACTCTCCAGGGCTTGAACTCAGGGATCCATCTGCCCCCTTCCCCTTTTCATTAAACTTTGTCACTTCATTAGTATTGACTCGAATACGGTATATCATCAATCTGTACTCTCCAGAGTTTTATACAGTGCCCCAAGTCAGTTATCAACTCTTTTTTCCCCTCCCTACACACACACACCACACACACACACTCACACCCCCCATTTCTTCACCTTTAACTCCCTAAATAATTTCATTCTATACTGAAAGCCTGTGGGGCCGCCTCCTCTGCAGATCTGGGGAGCAGAGTTGGGTTTGGCTGTGTATGGAGACAGAAAGACAGAAAACCAAGGAACTATCAGCACCTTAGACTGCAGGATGGGCTGGGACTAAGAAACAAAGGTCTTGGAATTTGAATGTAGACTGGTCTAGACAGGTGGCCCCATATCTGATCTGATCATGTTCAGATCTTAGTTTTTCTTTGACAGGCTCCTTTCCCCAACTCACTCAGCCAGGGATGATCCCCAGTTTCCTGGAGGGAAGATACTCTGGATTGGGGGTGGGGAAGAGAAGTGGCCACACCCTGGTCATCGTCTACCTGGAGTGAAGCTCATGGCTAAGGGTAATAGATATGGTGCTCCTGTAAAGGACGGGGGACGCCAGAGAAGAAATCACAAGGGTAGGCATATATTTTGTGTGTGTGTGTGTGTGTGTGTGTGTGTGTGTGTGTGTGTGTGTACACATAAACATGTTGGTAAAAGCTAGTAGGATGAGTAAGAACCCTCTCTAGAGTCATTGGGGAGAAAAAGAGAGAACAGGTGTGTGTGTGTGTGTGTGCGCGCGTGCACGTGCGCGTGCATGTGCGAGCGCTGGAGTCTTTAGAGAGCAATCAAATCATGGCCAACCTAACCTTCTGTTAGGCAATGAGGAAAAAAAATGCAAAATATACTGTGACCAGTGCAGGCATTACATTATCAGTCAACAACCCATATTTTTCTTATTTAAACGGTATCCTTGGAGGCAACTGTCCAATCCCATCACTTTGCTTCCTCTAATCCTTCATCCCTTCCATCTGGGATGAGTCAGGGTGGTCTATAATTGTCCACTCACTCTAGCTAAATCATGGTCGGTTGAAAGAGGAAGGTGGCCCTAGGTTCACCCAACCTAGGAAAAGGGAATAGCATTGGGGAAGGAGAGGTGGGTCGGGCTTCTTCCAGGGGAGCCCTCCCCCTCTATAAAGAAAAAAAAAAAGAGGACAACATATAAACAAATTCCAGTGTTTGGGGACAGGGATGAGGGGGGAGGGGAGATAGCTGGGTACCATTGCCCCCTCATATCCCAGGGTCAAGAAACACAACAAGACATGAACAGGCTCCATATACACGGGGCAGATAGTAGTCAAAGGAAAGTACAGGAACACCAAAGCCACAGTCGAACACAACACCACAGGAAGTGGGAGGAAGGGGCAAAGGAGGGGGCAGGGAGCGGAAGGCAGTCATCCAGGAAAGAGATAAAAAATAAAGTAGCCCCCTGCCCCAGCTTGATCCCTCTCCCCGTGTACCTCGAGAGTGTAGGGGGGGCTTCAGGGTGGGGCACTTGAGTCTCTGCTGAGCTCCTCGGGGACTTGGGGGCTGGGGTCGTGCGGGTGAGGGGGGAAGGGAGTGGGCATAGAGCTGGGGCTACACGTACCACTCTTTCTTGGAAATGAAAGACCCGTCATTCTGAGAAACCATGTTCTCAGCCAAGTCCAGCTGCTCAGGGTCATACTGATAGCCAAGAGTCCGGTCCCCATAACCGTCAGATCGGGCCTCAGCCTCGTCCACGGTAAAGTAGGGTCGCTTGACGTCCTCATCAAACTTGGGGTGTGGGGGCCCCACCTTCCTCTCACCCCCACCCACTTCCTCCTCTTCTTCCTCATAGCTGCTCCCCCCCAGCGGCCCAGCCTTCTTCTCATCATCTGAGTCGTCGGGGTACTGGAGGTTCTGGGCCATGGGTGGGTGGTGTTGTGGAATCCCCGCCTTGCTATAGCCATTGCCGTAGACATGCTTCTTGGTACTGTAGTCCCCCTTGAAGGTGTGCCGGCGCCGGCGGAAGTAGACCACAAGCACCAACGCCACAAACAGCACCAGGATGATGCCCCCCACCACGCCCCCAATGATGGGCGTGGGGACGCCGGACCCAGATCGCTTGTCGTGTTCGGTTGGAGACGGGGTGTAGGGAAACTCTGGGTAAGGAAAAGACACGGAAGGGGGACAGCGTCAGTCTCTTTCTGCCTCTCAGGGTTTCTGGGGGAAGGATTGGGGTGGGAGGTGGGAGCATAGGGAGGGAAAAGCCAGGAAGGGGGCGGGAGCTGGGGTAGGGGAAGTACTCCAAGAATGTGGCTTCCTGTGGCTTAGCCTGGTGACCCTAGGCTTCCCCCATCCCTAAAATGGAGGGATCTTAGGATCCTGACACCTGCTGGTTTCCTGTCCTTCACCATGTTTCAAGCTCTATTGGATAATTTGTAACCAGAGTGGGAGAACGACAGAAGATGGTACCCATGGAATCTTTGAGCAACCCTGGCTAATTACCCAGAAACAACGCCAGTCCCATTCCCGCGCCTGAGCCTCACCTACACACCTCAATTCCTATTTTCTCAGAATCTGATGTGTTTTAGAGAACAATGCTTCCTCCATGCGTGTATTTTTATATAACTGTCTCATGAGAACAGACTACGTACCAGACACTGTGGCTAGCTTTCCCCATGGCTTTGAAGAGGACTGGTCTGAAGAGGCACTGGGGGGGGGGGGCAGGCTATTCTCCAGGTCAAGGGGAGAAGGGATTCTCAGGTGTCAGGACATAAGACCAATGCTGTACGCATGCCAACGGCCTGGGAGTGCGGGCAACAGATGGCAATGTACAGAAGCCCAAGAGGGACACCTCTGGAACTCTAGATGGAGGTTTGCCCAGATCAGACGGTGCTGAGCAACCAGGCAGATATCACATAGATGAAATGAGGATCTGGAGCAGGAAGAGGCAAGGTAAGAAAGGAGTAAGCATCAGGGGGGTGGTAAGAGGTGTCTGTGCACAGAAAGATGTGTGTCTGACCTCAGGGCATTCATGAGGATATTAGCTCAGGCATCAGCTACCTGAACAGAAGAAGCTACACTCTAGACATCTTAGCTCAGGCATCAGCTACCTGAACAGAAGAAGCTCCATTCTAGACATCAGATCTCCTGGAAAGAAACAATTATAGAGAGGTATTCTCTGAAAAGTAACACCAGTTGAGTGTGGGGTACATTGGGGTTTCACAGAAAGCAAGGCGGCCTAGATTTGAGCCAATATGGCACATGTATAACACACGTACATGCATGAGAACATTTGCACATGTACTCACACAGGACAATCTCAGAGATGGTGGGAAAGTAGAGTGTTGGACTCACCATGCCATAATATTCCAAACTAGAAAAACTCCTGGAGATGCTGTGTTGTGTGACTATAGGCAAATCTAGCTTTCTTTCTAGGCCACAATTTCCTCAGTTGCAAATGGAGGGGGTTGGATTAGCCAAGCTCTATGGTTCATAATATCACATACTCATCTTAGAAGTGGAAGGAACCTTATGAGTCATTTAGTCAAAAGTCCTCCTTTTATAGATGAGAAGGCCTGAAGCCCAGAGGTTAAGTGACTTGCCCAGGGTCACATGGATCATTCATAGCAGAGCTGAGGTTGGAACGGACACACTTTGGCTCCAAATGCAGTATTCTTTCCATTATCATGACTGGATTGCATAGTTCAGCACACTTATAAGGCAGCTTACACATTGGAAAATTGGAATTTCTGGTAGGCAAACATCCCTAGGAGTTCATATACCTATTCCCAAGTTGGTCAGAGTCGGGGGGGGGGTTGGAAGAGAGGAGAAAAGATTAGGGTGTGTGTGTGCAGGTGGCATGTGTGTATGGGCACAAGACAATGCTTGAGAGAAAGACAGGTACAACGATGTGCACATTGCAAGAATACACTACACTGGTCTACAGGACAAAAAACCCAACAAAAACCTGCACGTGTGCTGGTTACATGTGTACCTCCTTGGCCTCCTATTCTTAGGCTCATAAGAAGGAGAAGGAACAGGAGACAGGTGGAATTAGCCCATTGAGAGAGATGTCTGCTATGGGGGAAATAGCTGGTTATCTACAATCACCCTCCAAACACAGACCATCTTCCCAAGTCTACCCTGAAAATTACCCCCACCACCTTATCCCCCCACCCCTGCCCAGTATGTTCCTCTCTTGTTGAGGCTGAGAGAAGGTTACACTCTAACAGATGGAAACAGCTGGTGTCTTTGGTTGGCTAGGGTTGAGGATGGGGGAAGGAAAGCTTGCAGAATCCCAGAGGGAGTGTCTGTACTGAAGGTCTGGGCAGAGTGATGGGAAGGAGCTGAGGGAGAGAGAGAGAGAGGTGGAGGAAGGGAGCAGGAACTGGAGAGAGGAACAGAGGAAAAGGGGGGGAAGAGGAAGAGGAGAAGAGGAGAGACAGAGAGGGGGGAAGGGAGAAACAAGTAGAAGAGAAGAGATGAGGAAGGGAAAAAGAAAGATGAGGCAGTGAGCAGTGATGGTCACCAGCCCACAAAGCAGAGCACGGCTGCATTACCCAGGAGAGTGAACAAAGCTGGTGACAAATGCCCCTTCTTTCCTTAATTCCTCTTCCCCAACCCCTTGCTGGGTCACCCTTTGGTATGGTTCCATTGTGGATAGAAGAGCAACTCCATATAATAGTATTTAAAACTAGACAGGACTTTCTTAGAGACTGTTTAGTCTGACCTCCTCACCAAACTTCATTTTACAGTTAACTCCCCAAAACATGAAGATAATAGACAAGAGTCAGGACTTGAACCCAGGTCCCCTGACTCCAGTGCTTTTTTCCCCCCACTGTACCACAGCAGGTACTGGGGCAAAAAGGGCTCAGAGGGAGTGGAAGAGCAGAAACCGAGAGGAGAAGTCATTCAAGAAGGGCAGAGTCAAAGGGTGTAGCTCTAAGAAGGGGTCACAGCAAGGTAGACTGGTGGCCATTCCTAGCACCACCACTGGGTGGCTCCTGAGACCAGCACTGGCCTCAGTAGCCCTGGTATAGATAAAGTAAGGAGAAAGGCCAGGTCATGGGGGGCTAAGTCTGCTGGTCTTCAGTTTTGGCAGTGGAGAGGAAGAACAGGCTGATCTATATCCAGAGGGTTCAGAATGCCTGGGCTTCTCTCCCCTTTCACTCTATTACACAGAACAGAGCAGGTACACTGCAAACTCTAGGTGCTTCTGCCCCATGAAATTGGGGCGAGGGGACTGGGGCCAGCCTCTCCCCCTCTTCTGCCTTCCCAGCATTTCACTAAGACTACTCATTCATTTCCCATATATCTGGGTCTTATTGACTGATTATTCCCATAGCAGAGAAGGAAACAGGGAAGATGAACTTCTTTGCCCCAGCTCAGTCTCAAGAGTAGAAAGAGTGCCAGTTAGGAGACCTGAGTTCTAGCCCCATTTCTGTTAATGGTAGCTGTGCAACCGTGGGAAAGTTGCTTAACCTCTCTGAAACTGTTTCCTTGTCTGTAAATGAGAGGATTGCACTTGCTGATCTCAAAGGTCCTTCCTAGCCCTAAGACCTGAACTCTACTTCCCAGTGAGTTCTCACAAAGTGAGAATGGCCTCAGACATCCTGCAGACCGAACAATAATCTCCTATAAGCATCTCTGATGAGGAAATGCAGTGGTGATAAGAGCCCCACTGCCACTGCTCAGGGAAAACTGCCAACAGTCAGGATGTAGCTGTCCCTCTGCTCAAAACCCTACAGCCAGCTCCCCTCTTAGAACATTAATCTGCCTGTCCCCTGTTCCCAGTCTCATGCCTCCCTCCTAGTTTCCCCTAGCTTCCTTCATCCGGCTTACTTCCCCATCCCATTTATAGCCCTACCTGTTTATCAGATTATGCACCTGCTCACCACCTGGAAGGGGAGGACTTTTTATGTGGGGCCAGGGAGGCAGGTGACAGGAATCTTAGCTCCTCCTGGACTAACCTCCAGGACCCCTTTTCTGCCTGGACCTCCACCATTTTCATTCTCTACACCTGAACTTCCTCCTCCTCATTCATTCATTCAATAAACATTTACTAAGTGCTTACTGTGTTGTTGTGAAGGGCACAGCACTAGAAACTATGAGTGAAGGCAAGAAATAAAAGATGGTCCCTGGCCTTAGGGAGCTTACAGTCTAGTGCAGGAGATAGGACATACATATATAATTGCTAAAAAGTATGTATGGTGCTTTACTGTTAGATCCTGTGCCCAAATTCATGGACTTCTGAATCCATGTGAAGAGCTCATTCTACACCAGACAAATCACTACCCCTCTCTGAGCCTCGGTTTCTTCATCTGTAAAATGAAAGGGTTGATCTGGATGAGCTCCAAGCCCCTTCCAAAAGTAGTCTATGACTGTGCCATAGGGCCAATGAATACTGCAGACAATCTGTTCAGAGGCAGGAGAGCTCTCTGTGGGTTGGAGTATCCAGGGGAGTCTTCAGGAAGGAGGTAGCATTTGAACTGGGCCTTGAAGGATGTGGAAGACTTGTAGAGTCGAAAGATGGACAAATTGCAGGTGTAGACACCCACCATCATTCCACTGGGAAAACTCTATTGTCCTGAGGTCTTGGTAACAGGAGAGGTCTTAGGGGCTTTTTTCCCCCCTGCCCTTCTCTCCTTTCTGTTTCTGCTGTTGGCTTCTTTCTCTTTTCTGGCTCACTAACTGGTTTTAGTTCTTGGTCTCTCTCCTTTCCCTTAACGAATCATTTCCCTGTCCCACAGTTTTGACAAGTTTGTTTATTCCCAAGGTGTATGTCCCTTCTTCCCTTATGTCTTAGCCAAGCCCCCACCTTGCCTCTGCTGTTGCCTACAGAGTATCTTTGCCTAGATCCTACAGAGACTGATACTGCCTTAGTGTACCCCCAAACTCTATGCATCCAAAACTGAGCTCATGGCCTTTCCTCAGAAATCAGCTTCTCCTATTAACTTCCCCCTTTCCCAATATTATCATCTATCTTAGCTGAAGCTCAAAATTACACCCATTCTTAAGCATGGGCAGGAGAGCGGAAAATGTACTGGATTTCACATCAAAGAACCTGGGTTTGAAACCTACTTTGGGGGCAGCTAGGTGCCATGGTGGATAGAGCCTTGGCCCTGGAGTCAGGAGGACCAGAGTTCAAATCCAGCCTCAGACACTTACTAGCTGTGTGACCCTGGGCAAGTCACTGAACCCCAATTGCCTAGCCAGAAAAAAAGAAAAGAAAAAGAAACCTGATTCAATTACTTACTGCCTGTGTTGCCTTGGCAAAGTCCCCCTATCTCTCTAGGCTGGGAGAGATAGAAAGTCCCAGTTCTAGATCACATGACTTCTCCATACACCACCTGTCACCAAATCCTGTTGATTCTTTCTTTGTAATGACTCTCCTATCAAGCGTTCCTAACATTTTTTACAGGCGTCTCTTACCCCAGTGGCCTCCCTACCTCCAACCCAACCCCAAGGTGTGCTGGGCTTAAAGTTTCAGTTTTATTACTTGCTAGCTGTACAACCAAATTGTTTAAATAGCCTCTCCAACTTTCATTTTTCTTACGTGTGAAATGGGGACAACAATACATGTTTTATCTATCTCAGAGGACTTCGGTGAGGAAAGCACTTTATAAACCCCAAATAGTTCCATCAATGTGGCCGCTGCCAGATTCACCTTACTTAAGTGCCATTCTGGTTTACCATTCCCTCGCTTCAAAACCTTCAGTGGCTTGAAACTGCCCATAAGATAAAAGTCAGCCTGGCATTCAAAGCCCTTCATAATTCCATTCAACAACATTTATTAAGTTATTACTGAGTGCAAGGCACCGATACCACCTTAGTTACTCAGCTTCCATCTCCCCAAATCCCAAACATGAGCCCTCTGCCATAGCCAGGCCAAGATCCTCATTGTACCCTAAAACAGGCCAAATTTTCACTCCTGTGTTCCCCACTAGGAATGCCCTTTTCCTTCTTCTTTACCTTTTGAAATCCCCGCTATCCTTCAGGTTTCTTTGGAGCCCCACCTCCTTTATGTACAATTTTTCTAATCACTCCAGCCCACGATGACTTCCCTTTTCTCTGAACTCCATTAGAAGGTAATCTCTTTGAGGACAGGGACCATATTTCTACCTTTCCTACTCTTTCTAGTGCCAGGCATATAGTAGGTGCTTAATAAATGCTTATTGTTAATGATGTTGATGAAAATCATTAGTACTCATTTTGGTGCTTAGCTATGCCCTGCCCTGTATGGTTACTGAACTGCTACATGTGTTCACCCTAAATGGACTGTAACTGTATCCCACTTGGACATTTAGTACACATGGGAGAGGGCCAATAATAAAGCCTTGATCTCTGCCTGGAAGCTCACTGTATCATATAGTCACAAGAAAATATGCCGGAAGGAGCCCTTAGAGAACCAATTTCCTTTTGAGATAAGGTCATTGAGACCTAGGCAAATGAAGTAACAGGTCCAAGGTTACACAGGCTTCGACAGAAAGAATAAGATGGGCAGTACTATATTATAAAGTGCTTCAGCCTTCTCCAGGTCCCTCTGTGTCTTGGTAGGCCCTAAGGGGGTGGGGGGAGGAGGCCTCCTTCTTGAGGACCTTTCAGGATAAGGAAGGTGGGCCTCTTGTCCAGCTAGCTGAGCAGTCAGCCTGGAGGCAGGGGGATGGCTCAAATGGCTTTCCAGTGAAAGTATTCTGATGCTAGGGTTCAGGCTATGTAGGGAGTAAGGCTTCCTCCACTCCCTCCCAAACAGAGAAGGCTGTATGCTCAGGAATGAGGCATCCGCTTTTGCTGCTGCCTGACCCGACCCCCACCCCCTCTAGCCCTGCCAGCTGTCACATTCATCTAGTAGTTCCTGTCTCAATGCCAGCAGCAAAGCCCGGGGTTGGGGGAGGAGGGCCAGCAGCTGGGAGCAGCTACAGCAGGAACTGAGCTAAGGAAGTGTTGCTGCTGGCTGGCCAGAGCCCAGGTTACTGCCTCCCCTCCATGGGCCCTACAAAGGGGAATCAAAGTCTGACTGACAGCTGGAGTGGTGTTTAGTTTTTTGGGGTTTTTTTGGGTGGGGAGGGGGGTGCGGAGCAGGGTTGAGGGTGGGAACAGTGCCGGGGTTATAGCTCAACGTAGATGGTCTAAGCTTAGTATTTAGGCTAAGTCTGGTGTCAAAAGAAGGGCCGGGCTTATTTCTTGGGTCCAATGATGGAAATGTTACGCTAGAAAGCTACAGGCTAGGGCAGCCCCGGGAAACTAGGGAGAAACTACATTTCCCAGCATGCAATGGGAATCTAGGGCTCAACCTCTCAGAAATAATACCCACCATCCAGCTGTTGCAGCTGTGGTGCCTGTCTCCTGCCATCAGGAGGAAGGTGGGAGGGACACAGAGCCCAGGCAAACCAGTGGTGAGAACTAATCCTCCCTCTGAGTACACCATATACACTTTCATACATATACACACTCTCCCACGGGACCTGCACATGTTTACAGACTCACATTTGTTCACATCTGAACTCACATTTACTAGCACACATGGATTCACAGACAAGTAATGATCACATACTTCTCATCAAACAGAAGAGAACTACTGAGAATCAGTCATGTTCTTTTTGAAGAGCTCAAAACCTCATGTACCTTATCCTCTTAACCCTCAATTGAAATCTTCCAAATGGAAAATATCTATTAATTTAAATTTTTTAGAAAGTCTCCTAAATGGGGAAAGAGACTCAATGCGTGGAGGAAGTGGGGGTAATTATTCCTTGGGTGACAGAACTGGGGTCATGGGATGGACCTCTCCGGATACCAGGGGTCTCTTTGCCTCATTGGTAAGAAGTGTATGAAAGGGGAGCTGAACAAGCTAGAGAGAAGTCAGGATACTTTCCCTTCCTCACCTTTAGCTCTCTGTTGGCTCAGTCCTTGAATCTCTCTAGTTTTTCTTTAGGCTGATCAAATCCAAAAGATCCAGTACGATTACAGCCCTCCTTTGTATCCCCCAGCTGGGGAACAAGGATACAGAACTGGGGCAAGGACAAAGCATTTGTGATTGCTCTGGGACTACTTGGGCATTAAAGTCTTAGAATGACCATCTGTCACCTACTAGGGTCTCTGGGATGAGATTTCCCTTCATGTCCACTGGAAGGAATTTGGCTCTTGGTGTCTTTTTGCAGGTGATCAGAGAGTACTATACCAGCCGATTTACCTGGTGGTAGAGGCATCATTGGGCCTGAGTTCCTTTTTATTGGTTAAAACGAGGGAGTGACAGTGTCTGTGATCTCTCTAGCTCTAGAGCTATGAGTCTTCAATCTAACTGTGGGGAGACTACCCTGGCCTGAATAAATCTAATCCTCACTGCCTATCCATACAACCTGCTATGTGCTTCACCTTCCATCTCTTATCTTCTGCAATTTAAAGTCATTTACTACAACCCTTGATAGGAGAAGAGAACATGTATGTGTCCCGGCACGTATTTAGGGGAGAACCTGGGTACAGGACCAGTAAGAGGAAGCATGCTGGCATATGCTCACACATGTTAACATGTAGCATCTGTGCCTTCTGCACATGCTATGGTTATCTACACTTTTTCATACATGTTCCCTTCAGCCTGATTCACCCCCAACGCAGTCTCTTCTCCCTTTCCACTGTCTTAGCCACATCACAGTTCCCTACACAGACATATACCATCCACCTCCCCAGGAGAGGCAGAAAAAGCTATTACCAATATGGATGGCCAGAATCAAATATTAAATTTCCACTTATCCATCTCCTTCTGGCTAGCTCCCCAGCCCAACAGGGTGACCAGGGCCCCCTAGAATGAACGCCCACATCACTGGGTAGGGGTTAGAGTTAGTGACTCTTTTTGGGGGGGAGTAGGGGGGGCTGACTTCCTCCACCTAGGGTGACCAGTATGGCAGGTGCAGTCTTGTTTGTGGCAAATGGCTCTGGGAAGAGGTTTTTGTGGTTGGCTGACAATCCTGAAATGGCTTTCGAGCCCAGGAACAAATGTCCCTGTAATGGCTCAGCACGACCGGCTGAGTCCTCTTGAGCAGGGGGCCTAATCAGCCCTCGGGGAGAGCTGGATAAACAGATCCTGGGCTCATGAATGATTCAATGAGCTTCAGCTTCCCCTCAGCTCGGCCTAACTAGGCAGCCAACAATCCTGTCACCCTTCACTAAGTCCCCAGACTGCACCATTGAGGGCTGGGGGAAGAGACCTGCCTCGCTTACCCCTCCCCACCATGTTGCCTCCAAAGCACCCCATTTCCCATTAGTGCCAGGGAAGTTGTGTTGTCTCCTGGCCAACTCTTCCCCCGAAAGCAGCTGTCTGGCATCAGTGACCCAATTATGGGCATACCCCTCTTCATCAGGATCACCAACAGAATTGCCATTTACCATGGTCAAGGCCATCATCTCCTCTACCATCAACCACCACAATTACCATTTCCATCATCTCTATGAACAGTGAGATGTTTCTCCTCTTCTTCCCCCACCCAAGTGTCACAAACCATCCCCGCCCCCCAGCTCCCACCCCAGGCAAAGCACCACCAGTCCCCCTATAACCACCATCACCAAGATAACCAATTCCCAACCTGATTCCATTATTTCCTCCCTGTTCCCTTTTTTCTTATCTGTTCGTAGCCAAAGCCTTTGATCCTAACTTCAGGACCCTTTCCCTACTTCTCTTTTCCCTAGGCCCTGGGTTAAATGTTGCAGGTCATACACCAACTGACAGTAACCTACACAGCAGCCACGGACCCCTGACAACCTCGAGAGAAGCAAGAAACCAAACACCGCACAGAAGCTTCCGAGGTTGGACATCCAAAGCCATTTCCAGGAGACTTGTGGGTCCTGATGCTGGTCATTACCCCCTGGTGGAGAGGGAAAATGGAATGATGGTAAAATAAGTCACAGCTGTTTGTTGGGTCTCCTCTACCCACTCCAGCCACGCTCACTGATCTGCTAGTAGACAATTTCTCCAGAGGTACCAACAGAAGATTAACCAGGAGGGGAAATTTTCTTCTTTCTCTGAACAGGCAACTAAAGACAAGGCTCTCCCTGGTGCCAGGAGAAAAGATCTCTTGTTGGAAAGAGCCCTGGTTGATCTCATCAAAAGCCCCCTTCCCAGGAGCTTCTGGGATGGCCTCTTTTTTTAGGAAGAAGTATTTCTTCCACTGCCAGATCTAATCACACACAGCACTTGACCTCTTGCTTGGAGAGGAAGGAAAGTGTGGTTTTGCTCTGTCCCTTCTGTTCCCTATGCAGCCAGGAGCCGTAACCGCCAAGGCCCTAGACTTTTCTTGCTATTTGCCTCCCATTTCTCTAGGGTCAAACAGCCTGGTGTAGGCATGGGGCAGTGATTTCTCTGGTGCAGGAGGATAGGAAGATGCTCGTGGGGGTAAAGGAGAGAGAAAGGCAACTTATGAAGGTTCCAAGGGCAGGGCAGGTTTCTGATCACACTGGGGATGGTTCCAGGGGTTCTTTGAGGGTTGATCTTTCTGCTTTTGCTGCCTATGATACAAACCTGCCCAACAAGAGAGTTCCCCACCAAACACTGACAATACAATAATCAGCCCTTGAGGTATCATTGCCAGAGTCCATCTTTGCCCCATCACCTTGTAGTAAATAACTTTAACAAAATCCCCAGGGATAATCCTGTTTTGGGATGCTTCGCCCCTAGCTAACTCTACTAAAACCACCCTGGTGCAGCCGTTCATATCTGTGACCACCTCGACACCAACACTCTTTTTATTCCACCAACTCAAGGCAAAACTGCCTTTCTTGATTAGCATCTGTGTGGCATCACTTTCTGCCTAGGAGAAAAACCTCCTGATGTCCTTTCTCTGCTAATTATTACCTATATAACTCCGGGCAAGTCATTTAGCCTGGGCCTGAGTTTTCTCACCTGTAAAACTACCAGAGTATAGACTAGGTGATCTCCAAGATCTCTTCATATCAAAAGCCCTAATTGTATGCTCTTGCTTTCTCTCAACTGACTGTGCATAGCCTACCACCTGATCGATACAACCAAAGCCAGATACTACCATTCACCTGGTGGCAGCTGCCAGAATTACAGGCATGCTGCCAAGGAGGAAACAAGGACCTTTTATAGATTGGGCTGGGCAAACCAGAACTAGTACAGAGGACTGTTGGCATCACACATAGGCTTTCTCTCAGCAGGACCTACAGGGAAATTCCAAACATCAGAACTTTGCCCTAGCAACTCACCCTAAAAGAACAAATGATTCTCTTCTTCCTCCAGCCTCCTTCACTATGCCTGACACTTTCTCTCTCATCATTGACCTCAATCAAGCACAGAAGAAAGACAACAGAGTGGGGTTCACCAGAGCCCAGAGAGAGATAGAGATAGAGATAGGGAGAGAGCATAAGCAAAGGTAGACAACAACCTCATCTGTAGCTCCAGTTGAGAGACAAGATCCAAGCTCCTAAGGCTCAGGCCAAACCTAGGGTACAAGCCATGCTGCCTTAGAAAGGGGGCCAGAAGAGGAGAGAGGTGAGGATGGGACTGGCGGGGATGGGAGACAGTCATAAGCTTCTTACCTGTAATATTGACCTCTACCATGCCTGAACGTGTGCCAATGGGATTGGTAGCTTCACATATGTAGGTCCCAGACAAACTATAGGTCACAGGCCCCTTAAAGAACAGGGTCTTGTTTTGGGTGTCCATACTTGAGGGGAGAGTGCCATTCAACCTGCAAGGGAAGGGATCAAGTGATCATTCCTCCACCCTTCCATCATGAGAAACGTTTTCTTTCTACCTCCTTGACAGAGCGTTGTCACTTCTCTCCCTCAACCCTGATTAATCTCACTTGGTTCCCACTGAGAATAGAGAGTGGTCCATAGAAGACACTCAATAAGTCTGTAGAATTGAATATATACCTACAACCAGCTTGTGCTCCTGTTAATGCGTTTTCCATTTTTTTACATGTTGATTTGTCCTATCTGTCTCCCAAGGACAAGGATGATGTTTCTTCCAGACCCCCCAGCTGTGATACAGAGTGAAGCTCGGGATGCTGCCTGTTCCTTTGGTCACAGAGCTGATTTTGGGAAGCATGACATGCTTATCCAAGGACAAGTGGTACTTTTATGTATCATTTTCCTTGTGATGGTTTAACATGACTGCTTTCGTGCCCTTTTAGATTTCCTTTTTTAGTCATCTCTGACAAGGCTGTGTTCGCCGTTCTAGCTACTTCTAACTACATCCTTCCAGCTTCTCTCTCCCGTTAACCTGCCCCTATTTCTCAGCCTTGATCTCCCACTGATTTTCTACAACTGAATCTGAGGTTGGGATCATTAGAACCTTGGGATGAAGTGGGAGAGGGAAGAATATGAAGAGCCTGAACCCAGGTATCTAGCTTCCCATCCTCCTGACCTTATCTGTCTCCCCGTACTGCATGTCATGAAGATCAGAAATGAGGTGGTAGGGTAACTAACATGAGGAGAGTTGAGACTTTTGAGTGAAACCCCAGAGAAACCAGGAAGTCTGATCATCCATCCTCTCCCTACCCTTTCTTCCTGTCAGCCTAGGAAAAGGCGAGAGTAAGCCCAGGAAAATGCATGATTCTGACCACTTTGTAAGGCCAGCTTTCCTGGGGATGACTCAAAAAGAAATATTGGGGGTTGGGGCAAGCTGAGTCAAGTTGAATCACTGAACAAAAATGAAAACACATTTAGTATCAAACAGCAGGGAGACATGATAAAGGAAGCCTATTACTGGATGACTGACTTCATTGGAACACAAGAGAAAAGAGTGAGGTCTTTCCTTTCTCTGACCTATTCTAAAGTGATACTTCTGACTTTTCTTTGAGGGTATGGTGTGAAACAGTGGCGAGAGTACAACTATGGAGTCAGAAAAGATCTGGGTTTGAATTTCACCTCTAACACATGCTTGCTGTATAACCATGGGCAAAGACTCTTCTCTGAATCTCTGTTTCCTCATCTGGAAAAGGGGATTGAATAACACCAGCTCAGAAGGTATTTCCAAATTGGATTGCATGGCCTTAGGGGTCCCCTCCAACACTGAAATGCTATGATTCTGTGAAATCCAACAACATAGTGAAAGTGCTTCATAAACCCTAAAGTACTCTATACCTGTCAGCTATCATTAGTATTAATTATTCCTGTCTCCTTACATTCAGTGGAGTTCTGACAGAAACATTATTATCATCATCATCACTGCTGTCTCCTTCTCCTCATCTTTTCTGATGGAGTTCAGGTAGAAATGGTGCAAGGACAGATCACCACTCTGCAATTATTCTCTTCTGCTTAATGCTCTGTAGACAATTGTACCAGTGGCTAAAATGACTCCTTTTGGTAATTGAATTAGTGTACTGGGATAAAGGCTCATTTCTACAGGCTCACAGAAAACATCTTTGAGACATCTCTAGGAGCAGAAAGGGATGGCATATACCTCCTCATCCTGTTCCCACCTGGTTATAATTTCTTCTACTTGATCTCTGTTTTTGTTTTTTGTTTTTTTAATTTTTAGGCAATTGGGGTTAAGTGACTTGCCCAGGGTCACACAGCTAGTAAGTGGCAAGTATTTGGTCTGAGGCTGGATTTGAATTCAGGTCTTCCTGACTTCAGAGCTGGTGCTCTATCCACTGCGCCACCTAGCTGCCCCCTTGATCTCTGTTTTTAAAGAATTTTGTTCTTTGTGGCTTGGAGATTTGGCATGGCAACGTGTGTTAATAACATTGTTCTTCAGGCATGGTTCCAAAGAAGAAATAGGAGAAGACCCATTCCCCTGGAGCAGGAGAGATTCATGGGTGTGGTATACGGCATATGTTTTCAGACTTTCTCAATGTATGATTTTGCTCAAATGGTTTTGCTATTTTTTTCCTTTCCTGTTTCTTTAAAAAAAATTATTTGTTATAGGACAGCTCTCTTGGAAGGAGTAGAGAAGGACACTGGGAGAAATTTTAACAAATCCTCATCCAGTTGTTATTTTTTTATGCTACTGATGTTGTTACTAAGACACTATGGATTCTACTTTTGATACTTTATAACATAATATTCTTTTGCATATGCTTGTAGATTATTTCCCCCCATAATTAATAGCCCTTGCTCACCCCACCCCATTGGGAGAAGACTAAATCTGGGGGTAGTAGTCTTAGTGTTGGCCCAAGGTTTGGGACAACGAGGCCAAGGAAAGAGAACTAGGAAATACTTACAGTTTCCATTGGTAATGGGTGACTGGAGGGTTGGCATCACACTGGCAAGTGAGTTTCACATCCATTCGTTTCAGGTACCAGTTTCCATCAAAGCCCTCAATGGTCACCTCAGGTTCATCTGTGGGTTGGGGATGGGGTGGTGGAAAATGATGGAAGAGGTCAGGGAAGATGTGTTGGGGAGAATAGGGCATAGTAAAAAGAAGCAAAATTGAAGGGAACAGTAATGTAGTACAGAATAGGGAAAGAGCATAAGAAATGTGATGTGGAGAGGAAGGGGTAAAGAGACAGCATAGGCATAAGTATAAAAAGGGAAATAGCAGGTTTATGGGGAGGAAGAGGGATAAATGAGAGAAGACAAGAGGAGAGAAGAAGGGAAGAAAAAAGAGGAGGATGAAGGGAGGAGTACAGAAGGGAAAGAGTATGTGTGCATACACACACATACACAGAGAAGGACAAACAAAAAGAAAGGAAAAGAAGGAAAAGAGGGAGGGTAAAAAAAGAAAGTCAAGAGGATAGAAAAGAGAAGATGGGGAACAAAAAGAAGAAATGGATGCAATGGTGGGGAAAGAATTTGGAGTCAAGGAGAGGAGATAGCAGTTGGTCACTCAAGATCATTTTCACCCACCAGCCCTGAGACTTCTTTCCCCTAAAGCTCCTACCTCCCCCTTTGTCCCACCTTCCCATCTTTTCTTTCCTCCTCTCCCTTCCCCTCCTCTTCCGTTTCCCTGGCTCACACTGCACATTGAGGGTGACACTCTCACTGAACCGGTCCAGTTGGTAGTTGACAACACAAGCCAAAGGCTGCCGATGTGCTTCTCGACTGGGCACTAGGCGGTATCGGCTGATAACTGTCACTGTGCCATTGGGGTGCCGGATCTCCTGGAATTCAGCTTCACCCTTCAGCCGGGTGTCCCATGAAACAGTACTAGGTGGTTTCCCATTGGCGGAGGTACAAGTGGCCACCAGGACCTTTTCTGTCTGTCCAGTCCTGGCTGTCAGGGTTTTCTTTGTACCTTCCATCCAGTTTGTTGGTTTGGCTGCCAGGAAATAAGACAGGACATGATGAGAGTCCCCAGTCCCTCTCTTGCCTACCCTTTACCCACTGATTTTTCCTCCCACTAATCAGGTAGAGAAGAACATGGAAGAGACAATCTAAGTACAAAGAAAATAGCAATTCCTACTCTTAAGGACATTCCAAGAGGGAAGACAAGTAGGAGATAAACAAGTACATACAGAATAAACATGAGGAGACTAAATACAAAATCAATACAAAGTAACATCAACAGAATGTTGTTTGGGAAGGAAAGCATGGATTAGGTGGGGAAATCCAAGAAGCTTCATGTGGAAGGTAGTACTTGAGCCATACCTTGCAGGAAGAGAGGAATTCTCTGAGGCAGAAGTGAGGAAGGGGAGCATCCCAGCAACAAGGGACAGTGAGTGCAAAGGCATGGAGGTGGAGAAACAGAGGGCAAGACAGTTTGGAGGGGAGTAATGTCTAACAAAGCTTAAAAGATGGGCTGGGGTCAGTCTTGTGAAGGGCTTTAAAAGCTCAAGAGATGGGTTTATATTAGATTTTAGAAGCCATAGAAAGAAAGAGTCGACTGAGTTGGGGGAGTGGCATGGTCAGACCTGCCCTTGGGAAAAACCACTTTGACTCATGATGGAAAATGCTATCCACATTCAGAGAAAGAACTATGGAATATGAATGCAGATGGAAACATACTATTTTCACTTTTTTTTTCTTTCTTGTGGTTTTTCCCTTTTGTTCTGATTCTTCTTTCACAACATGACAAATGTGGAAATATGTTTAAAAAGAAAAAATCATTTTGGCAGAAGTGTGCAGGATGGACTAGAGTGGGGAGAGACTTGAGGCAGGGAGAGGCTGTTGCCCAAATCTAGGTGAGAGGGGGTGAGGGCTGGAGATAAGGTGGTAACTGGATGGGCAGAGAGGAGGCAACTGGTGATGTAGTAGTTAAGTTCAGGGGAGACACTGGGGCTGGAAATATAGATCTGGGAGCCAACCGCATGGAGCTGATAGAGTCATAAGGGGTGTGTGTGTGTGTGTGTGTGTGTGTGTGTGTGTGTGTGTGTGTGTATGTGCGTGCGTGCACGTGCGCGCACACTCGCGTGGCATCCTCTCACCGGCAGCTAGGTGGTGCAGTAGATAGAGCATTGGCCCTAGAGTCAGGAGGACTTGCGTTCAAATCTGGTCTCCGACACTAGCTGTATGACCTTGGGAAAGTCACTTAGCCTTGACTGCCTCCACAAAAATAAAATATAAAGTCATGGAGGGCAGATGAAATTGCCCCTGTTGAGACAGTGTAGAGGGAAAAGAGATGAGGGTACAGGATAGAACATTTATACCTGTATGAAGCAGTACTTGGGATATAGTAAGTACTTAATAAATGCTTATTAATTGATTGATGGTGCCTGTCTGGCCTTCCAGAGGTCTGGAAACCTTTGTCTCCTGCCTGGGTCTTACTGTAATGCATGCAGAGAAGACTGATAATAAATTATCATAAATTTAGAGTTGGAAGGGCCTTAGGAGTCATCTAATCCAACCCCCCATATTTCATACTTGAAGGAAACTGAGGCCCAGAGAGGTTAAGTTATGCACCTGAAGTCCCAAAGGTATTAAATGTCAGAGCTAGAATTTGAAGTTTGGGTCCTCAGATAATGTTATGTAAAGCATCGCACAAATCTTCAAACTCTACTTAAATGTTCTTGTTGGTAATAATAACAGTAGTTATTATTATTTCAATTGTACCTTGTACACTGTTCCCTTCTCCTAAAAGGAGATTCCCAAACTTCCCTTAACTGTCTGGTCCACGGTCTTGTACTCATCCTAATATGCAGGTCCTTCTGCTCTGCCTTCTAATCTTCCCTACCTGCTCCAGAAGTAGCTCTTCTTATGACCTTCAAAAACTCCCCGTGGTGGCTACAGCACCAGCCCTAGATTCAGAAGGACCTGAGTTCAAATCCGGCCTCAGACACATAACACTTACTAGCTGTGTGACCCTGGGCAGGTCACTTAACCCCATCATTGTCCCCCCCCCAAAAAAAAACTGTAACATACCTTCAAAAACTCCCTGCTTCCTGACATGGCTCACTATGATGTTCCCAAGGAGCACTTCTCCGGGGTCAGAACAATGGTTCATCAAATTCTATTGCTTAGTTATGTCAGAGCTAACTGGGTGCCTCATCCTTGTCCCAGTGGTAGCATGGGAACACCCTGACCAAGACTTAAACATATGTAAACCTCAGGGCTGAGGCCCAGGATCATGGTTGGTACAATCAACCCTCATGAGACATGGCTAAGATCATTATGGCCAAGAGGGAAAGTAGAAGGTCCTGGGGTCCCAGTCAAAGCTACCTCCCTATCCCCTCAATAAACGGAAGCAATGTAGGAACTCCTGGAGGCTATTGATCAGGAGACCCATCACTGGAGAGCGTGGTATTGTAACTGGGGTGAACTTACCTAGAACAGTGAGGTTGAGCTGGCTCTCCCTGTTCCCTGTGGGGAAAGTAGCAAACTCGCAGATGTAGACACCCTCATCCTCCAGCTGGAGACGGGAGAGCCGGATGGTACCATCAGTGAAGGATGGCTGGAGAAAGGTCACACGCTCTCGGTAGGGAGGCAGCACTGAGACTCCCATATTTGGATTGTAGATGGCCACATTCTGCTTGGAGCCATTGGTGGATTTTTGCCATGTCATCTGGGTGATCCTCACCGTGGGTAGGGGGTTAGAAAAGCTACAGTGGAGTACCACATCTGTGCCGATGAAGCCTGATACAGTGTCATTTACCTGGACCACTTGGGCCTGCAGACCTGAAAAGAACACAGAGAGACAGGGTCAGGGACACCTGGACAACTAACTCCTCTGCTACTCTCTGAATCTTCTAAAGAAAAAAAAATTCAAAGAGGAAGGAACCAATAGCCAAATACCTAAGGTTTCTAGTCCTGGCTGTCACTAACTGCCAAAGCTTATGAATAAATTGATCGAATGGATGTGAAAACACTTTGGGGGGAGGGGGGGAAACAGGCATCTTCCAAGTATCAGGAATTTTCGTGATTGCTCCCGCCCTTCAACCCCATCCTAGCCTCAATTTTACCTGTATCTATTTATTTACCCTTATATCCTATGGCTCTTCAACTTGGACTTTTTTAGTCCAGTCAGGAAGAACTCCCCACTTTGACACAGCTTCTTTTGTCTCTTCTCTTGGAGCAGCCACACATCTAGATTAACTTCCACACTTCTAGACTAGGAAGATCTTTTTCTACATCACCCACCATCACCTGCCAAATCAAGGCCCTTCTCTCACTCGGAGTCCACTCACACCTCTCCCTCTCTAGGGAATGTTCCCTGACTATTGCCCAGGAAAACATGATATACTGACATGCTTCAGTGACAGAATGGTGACGTAACTAGAGAACCTTCCTTCAATTCAGAAAACCTGGGTTCAAGGCCTCCTCTAGCACATACTGGTTGTGGGACTTCAGCCAAACCACTTACTGCCCCTAGGCAACTCTCTGGGGGAGAGGAGAGTGTTGGGAGTATAAAACTAAGTGAGTAGCAGAGCAGTTACACATTTGCATTACTAGTGGAAGTTCCCACTGGGAGTTTTCAAAACAAAAGAAATCACAGGTCTGGACAAAACAAATAAAACAAACTAAAAAACCTTTCTGAATTAGTTTAGCTGTACATATCTGCAACAGCTTTCTTATATATTCAGGATTGGCATCAGGATTTGTGATTTAGAGCTGGTAATGGGAAGAAGACCATATTGATCCCTCCCTAGGACAGAGTTAGAAACAGAAAGTCAAGCACAGCATCTTGAAAGAAGAAGGTGGAAATGGAGAGGAAGGTCAGGCTGTATCTCTTCCAGCCAAGTAGGGCTGATGTATCCTGTATATTTGAGGCTGGATACAGAGAGGTCAGTTTGACAGGTCCAAGTGGATCCTTGGACAAGTTTGTTGGCTCTGAACCAGGTTGTTTTTGATAACTTTAGAGCACTCTTTAAACTACTCTACCATTTATGCATACTTGTAGATTTTCTGCCCTTCCTTAGTAATTTACTTGTAGATTTTTACCCATCCTTTGCAAATTAATAAACACTGGCTAAAAATCACTTGGAACTCAAAGGAGCATAAATTTAGAACTGAAAGGAACTATAGAAAGAGGGAGGGAGGAAGGAAGGAGATAAGCATTTATTAAGTATCCACTATGTGCCATAGGGCAGCTAGGTGGCACAGTGGATAGAGTCAGGAAGACTCATCTTCTTGGGTTCAAATCTGGTCTCAGACACTTCCTAGCTGTGTCACCCTGGGCAAGTCACTTAAACCTGTTTGCCTCAGTTTCCAAATCTATACAGTGACCTGGAGAAGGAAATGGCAAACCACTCCAGTATCTTTGCCAAGAAAAGCCCAAATGAAGAGTCTTGACATAAACGAAAAATGACTGAACAAAGACGTACCTTGTGCTAAGCACTTTACAAATATCTCCTTTGATCCTCTGGGAGGAGGGGGTGGAAGCTATTCTTACCCCTATTTTACAGATGAGGAAACTGAGGCAGTGGTGGTTAAGTGATTTGCCCAGAGTCACAGCTGGCGAGTATGTGAACTCACATCTTCCTGACTCCACGCTCACCACACCATCTAGCTGCCATGAGTCCAACCCCTCATATGAAGATACTGAGAGATAGAAAGGTTATATGACTTGGCCATAGCTAGCTCAGAAGGGGATATGTAGAGGTTAATGGTCTTAGACAAACAATATTGGGGGAGGGGGGGCGGGTAATAGCAGGAGGAGGCAAATTTCAAGTGTGGTAGGGCTTTCATTGGTAGGGTTTGATTGGATTGTTTGTAGTCTACAAACACCCCCGAAGAGGTTTGGGATCAGATTTGCTTCCACTAGGTACTTTGGCCTTGGCAGATTCCATAAAACACCACACCCTGGTTCTGCCCTCTCCAGACTTATCTAGCTTTATAAAGTCATTCCCCATTTGGTCCTCATATCTGCATTGTCCTCTTAGTCCAGCTATAGGCTCACATTTAGGTCTTGCCCAAAGGATGGGAGTGGTTTCAATGACCTCCAGTGGGCACTTCCTGTCTTCAGTGATTAGGATTGTGAAATCAGGAGTGAGGGAGAGATTATAGTATTTAGAGGTTGAATTGGCTTTGGAGATCAAATTTGCCCCCTTAACAGGGCAGAGAAGGAGTCACTTTAGATGGCACCATGTCCACCGAGGTGAGATAGGCATTAAGATGTACTTCATATATCACAGGCTTGTAGAACTGAGCTCTTGTCCAGTCTAGTTCCCTTTCTTTCTTTACAAATGAGGAAACATGTCTAGAAGAGTGATGTGCTTCAGGAGAAATGGCACTCCCTCTTGGGACTGGTTGGAGGAAATAGAGATATTTAGTCTGATGAAGGTAATCTGGAAGTTTGGGGCAGGATGGGAGCACTAGTAGATGCAACATATAACTACCTTCAAATATGTGATGGGCTGACATCTGGAAAAGAGATTAGACTCATCTTGTTGGCCCCAGAGGGCAGAACTGGGTGGAAGATGCAGAAGCATATTTTGATTTGATGTAAGGATAAGCTCCCTAACAATTAAAGCTATCTAAAAGTAGAATAGTCCGTCTCAGGAGGACATGTATCTTTAAGCAGAGGCTAGAATATCAGAAAGGCTATAGAAGGAATTCCCTTTCAGTTAGGGCCTTTCGCAGCTTACCTCCTTCCTCTGAGAGTCTATGATTTCAGGGGCAGCTAGGTGGTGCAATGGATGGAGCATTGGCCCAGGAGTCAAGAGAATCTGAGTTCAAACCTGGCCTCAGACATTTACTAGCTCTGTGACACCTGGGCACAACCTGGATTGCCAACCACAACAACAACCCCAAAACAAAAACAAGCAAACAAACAACAAAAACCCAAATTCTATGATTTCTTATTAAGATCACACCAATATTTGGTAGCAGAATGAGAACTAGAAGATAGGAATCCACGTACAAAGCTTTTTCCACCCACTATGCTAATCATTTCTCAGTTCTCTTTTACAAGTTGGAAAAGTTTTGTGATGTACTTCTCTCTTATGATTCTCCAACACAGACCCTCTGTAAACTTCTCACATTTTTTTCTAATAGATCGTGCAATGCCCTTCTCCCTCCCATCCTGCTACCCTTTAAAATCTACTCAAGGTCCTTCCTCCATATAACCTTATGAGACTTCTCTATCCCTGTAATGGGGAAGGAACGTTTTCCCTTTCCTTTCTTTGAAGTCACAATTTAAATGGGAAACCAATAATAAAATGCAAATTTCTTAAGGGTAGGTAGTATTTCACTTTTGTCTTGATATCTCTAGTACCTAGTATGTACCTGGTATAAAATTTCTGTTGTTGAGAAATTTTGGTTGTATCCAAGTCTTTGTGACCCCGTTTTCTTGGCAGAGACACTGGAGTGGTTTGCCATTTCCTTCTCCAGGTCATTGTATAGATCATTTTACAGATGAAGAAACTGAAGCAAACAGGGTTGGTTAAGTGACTTGCCCAAGGTCACACAGCTAGTAAGTGATTGAGGTCACATTTGAACTCAGGAAGAGAAGTCTTCCTGACTCTAGGCCTGGCACTACGCATTGTGCCACCTAACTGCCCCTGGTATAGATTAGGCAGCTAATAAATTCTTGTTGAATTTAATTGAATTTACGTCCCATGATTCAGAATTTGATTTTACTGAACCGAAGGGTGAATCAGTACCAGAGCTGGAGAATATCCCACAGTCCATTTCAGAAGACAATTTGGAATTATTCCCCCAAAGTTACTAAGCTATATATGCCCTCTGACCCACTACTAGGCCTCTATCCCAAAGAGATCCAAAAAGGAGGAAAAGGCCCACTACGTACAACAATATTATAGCAGCCTCTTCTGTGGTGGCAAACGACTAGGTGCTAAGGTGTTGTCCATCAACAAATTACGGTATGACTGTAAAGAAATACTATTGTGCTGTAAGTAATGATGGAGGGGACAGGTTCAGAGAAGCCTAAGAAGACTTGTTTGAACTGAATTAAATGAGTGAAGCGTGCAGAAACAGCAGCACAGCTTATACAAATGACAACATTGCAAAGGCAAGCGCGCTACTCACCTCCTGACAGAGAAATGGTAGACTCAGGATGCAGAGTGAAGAATTTATTTTTTGGACATGACCAATGCCAGAATCTAATTTGGTTTGACTGTGTATTGGTACAACGGTTTTATTTTTATTTATTTCTTTTCCGTAGGCAGTGGGGAAGAAAAGATGGATTTGTGCTAACTGAAAAAAAAAATGAAATGAAATTCAAAAGAGAACCCAGTTTCCTGGCTCTGTGGGAGAAGCAGCTGTTCTCCAAGGCCAGTGGGCCTTAAACACTCTTTCAGGGTTTAAGCCCTTGGCTATTCCTCTGGGAAAAAAGGAAGCTCTGCTGGCTCTCAAACCAAGAAGAGAAAGCGCTGACCACCATCACACACAAATCTGTTTCAGTTCCTCTTTCTGCCTGGCCTATCATCCCTTTCCAAAGTGGGCCGGAGATAACACTGCAGTAATTGCTGAACATTCACACAAAGCCGAGAACAGGAAAAGCCAGTCTGGAGGGCTCAGGGACAAAGGGTGAGAGCTGGGGGGGGTGGGGGCAGGGGCGTGGCCATGATCAAGAGAAGCCGCTTCAGAATGGGCGCAGGGGCACAGCCCTTCGGCAAGTCCAGCCTGCTCCCCACCCCTCTTCACTTCAAGCTTTCCTCCCCTTCCTTACTCTCTGCCCCCTCCCTCCCCAAGAAGATGAGCAGCAATAGGTACAGGTCCCCCAGGCTCTGGAGTCCATGGAACTCTGGGATCTGGTTGAGGTTTACAAAAATGCAGCTGTTGGAAGAGCCTCCCCACATCTTCACCCCCATTCTACAGGCCAATTAAATTCAGAAAGCAAGGCCATAAGGCACTTGGCATACAAAGAAAACCAAAACCAAAACCTACAATAGTCCTTGTCCTCACAGGAGCTCACATTCCATAGAAATATAAAGAAAAATTATATGTACGTGTAACTATAGTTATATAGTTAACTATATATAGTTTTATATATAATTATCTATATGTGTGTGTACAAACACATGCAAAAGTAATAATACAAAACAAATTCAGGTAGGAGGGAAGAGAACTAACAGGCTGGGAGAAGGAGACACGAAGGCCCTTCAGAAGGAGGTTGCACTTGGCTCTTTCTCATCCCACAGGTTCAAGGTAATCAGATCATTTAGATTCTGAGCCGAAAGGGACCTTTCAGGTTATCTAGCCCAACCCCCTCCTTCCATTCCTATAAGGCTCAAATACTACAAAGCACCCCCTGACAACCACTCTGTGAAATAAGTGCCAATGTTATCCCCATTTTATAAATGGGATGATGCAGCTCAGATGTAAAACCACTGGCCCATAGGAATCGTCTCAATCCCTAACCTCCTAAGTCCTAGTGTGATGTTCTTTCTGTTACATCTTATGGTGTTCCCTTTTCTGGGTGGGCTGCATGATGGCTGTTCCACCGAGTCTTGCTTATGGAGCAGGGAGCAGGACTGAGGAGAGTCACTGCCCATGGAAGATGAGGGTGGGGTAGGAAGAAGGGACGAGCAGCCACCATGTGTCCCAACTGTGAAGCTCTCAGAGGCAGCAAAAGCATGCTAGAGCACGTTGGGGAGTAGGGTTCAGCATTTAGCTGAGCCTGGGAAGAGAGTGGAGGGGCTGGATCCTGGAGGAAGGGGGAATGGGAGCAGGGATGATCCCCAGATGCAGGAGAGCTCTTCAGTGACAGACTCTGCACTCTCCCCCAGCTCATTCTGTTGGGTAGGGGTATAAACAGATTTTCCCCCCAGATTCAGTGAAATAATTTTTTTGGTAATTTAATTGAGATGGTATTAAATATATGTCATTTTTATTATATGGCCCTGCCTACCCATGCACAATTCATACCTTTTCAATTATTTAAATCTGATTTTATTTGTGTAAAGTTTTTTTTAAAAATAATTTTGTTTACATTGTTCCTGGGTTTGTTTTGGCAGATATACTTCCCTTTTAAGGAAGTCCCCATAACAAAAGAGTCTGAGGTGTCAATCTGGGTATGGAGGGGCACCCCTCCTTCATGGGGGGGGCAGGGAGAAGTACAGAAGTGTCTTCCTTTTGATTGGCTGATTTCTTAACCATAAAGGTACGTTGCCTTGGGGAAGAGGGGAAAAGGCAAAGACAGAGAATCTTGGCCTTTTTTGGTATCATAAACCCCTTCGGCAGTCAGGTGAAGCCTTTGCACCCCTTCTTAAAATGTTTTTATGTGCATAAAATAAAATGCATAGTTACCAAGGAATTCAATTATATTGAAATATAATGATCAAAATTAAACCCCCAAACAATATAAGTTTCCAAGGTTAAGAACCCTGCTCTAGGTGAAGGGGTAGGATAGAGTGATAGAGACACAAATAGCTGCTTTATCCTAGTAGGCTCCAACCTGCCCTACCACAAATTCAAATGCTATAGAGCCTGGGCTTGAAGACTGTGGCATCAATTTCTCTGACTTCTCCCTCCCTCATCCCTATAATAGCCACAAAAAATAACAACAGGGTGTGTCTAAGATCTCAACCTTGGGGTACTTAGTTTAGGGTTGGTCAACCTTCTCAAGGGAAGCTAGGCTACCAGACAGGGTACAAAGCATCATTAGGTTACTACTGGTTTCTTTTCTCTCCCTCATCCCCTTCTAACTCACAAATTGTAATTTTTATAGGCCACATCCCACCCCCTTTCTTCCCATTCTGTGGATTTGAAGAGTTATAATCACAGAAATGTTATAGCTGGAAGAGACCTTAGAAATCATCTTTTCCAATCCCCTCATTTTACAGTTCAGGAAACTGAGGCCCAGGGAAAAGAAGTGACTTGCTCTAAGTCACTTAGCTAGTTAGTAGCAGAGCCAGGTCTGAAGGAGCCCAACTCCATGTCCTTTCCAATATTATTCTGATTAGGAGGAGTCATGGTCTTAACTTATCCCCCTAGGCCTGATTCAGGAGCAGGCGTTCCTTGCCTGAGCTGTGGCCCTCAGTCCCCCACCTGGTGAGTTCAGAGGATAAGAGATGGAACCCAGTCTCAAGACTAGAGTGAGGGGCCAAGGCTAGGGTGCTCAAGCACCCCACCTCTTTTTGGCACCTTGCCAGAGCTCTGGGTGGGCACAGTCAGGCTCAGCCCTCCTGCAGGGCAGGCATGTGGAGCCCTGTAGTCTGATGCCCCATGGTCCTAGGAAGGCCGATTGCCCAACCTGGTTTGTCTCTGAGGTTGAGTGGGCTGGGCTGGGGAAGGGTGCTAAGTGTGCAAGAATAGCCTGGGGGTGGGAAGGCAGAAGGGCTAGGGCCTGTCCCCCCTCCCCATGACCTTTTGAGGAACCCCCTGTGTGGGAGCACTGGCAGAAAAAGAGGAGGAAAATGGCTCAGAAAGGGGCCAAGAGATTGACTTTGAATCCCAAAATCATATACTGTGCTGACCTAGGACTGGACAGAATTTCTCAGGGTAAATCAGAGGGAAAGGCAATCTCATAGAACCATGGGGGTGGAAGACATTAGATACCTCATCACTTGGGGAAACCAAAGGAGAAGACCTTGAATTTCTCACCCTCTATTAACTCCTCAACCAGCCAGAGACAACAGGATCTAGAGGTCTGGGAGCTGTCTCACATCTGCCCCTCACATTAGGTTGTCAGGTCCCAGTGCTGGGCAGTCTGGATGCCTTGGTCCCTGGAGGAAGTGCTGAACTAGCAGTACAGGAGCCTGGCCCCCCCCAAGATGTCATCACCCCACAAAAGCCCAAGCTCAGCAACAAAATACAAAGGCTCTTCAGTGCTGGCTGACAAACCTGCTCCCTAGAGGGCCACACCCTGCCCACCACTCAGCTAATCTGCCCAAAGTCCTACAGATTCCCACGGAGTGGGCTGGGGCAGGGGTGAAAGGGAGTTGCCCTACTGGAAAGCCTCATCTTCCCTGGACCCCTGCCCTTGGCCTACTCTCCCCCCTCCCCCACTCCCTTTTGGACCTCTAAGCTCTTTTTAGCAAGACGTGAGTGGCTGGGGAAATCATCTCTTCATGGGCAGAGGTATGGTTGGTGGTTGGGAAGGAGATATGGGACATGAGACCAAATGGTAAAAATCAGAGGCTGTTGATCTTTCCACATGTTCAATCACTTTCCAAGGCTCTAGATGTGTCTGGTCTATCCCCTCCCCCCTTTCTTGGTGTCATCTGTCAAGGTAGCATAATTTCATTAAGATCTAAGCCCCAAGTCAAGGTGGCACAGGGTTGTATTTTTGTAGGAGAGGGGATGTGAGAAGGACTGACATGCTGAAATAGATGAATTTCTAAAACCAATATCCTTGAGGGGGGTGGGGGTGGAGGAGGGGAGTGCCACTGCATTCTACACTTAAGGCACTCCCAGCCCCCTACTCCCTAGCAGGAAGGAACATCACTTTGGATGAGAAGCCTGCTAAGTGGAGATGACTCACCCACCTCATTCAAGGACCTAAGCCAAAACTCTGCTGACTCAGCATGGCCACTGAAAGGTTAATGCTTTTAATGACCTTCCTCCTCCCCCCCTTTCCTCCATCCTCTTCCTCACAACTAAGCACATACAGCCACTTCCTTAGTCCCGCCATCCCCCAGCTCACCAATGCCAAGATCCCGTCAGGGGGTAGGGGACGACCAAGTTGGGTAAATAAAGTGAGGTCATAAGAGAGGGAAGCCCCCGCCCCTTACCTTTATCCTTTTTAATGCAAATTATTTCCTACTGCTCAAAGTTGATCACTTTCAAGAAACCTTCCATGATTGCCACCACAGGGCTGGTTACAGTCAATTCCATTACCAAGCCCTTTCAATCCTTTTTGGTTTTGTGTGTCTGATACCCATAGCCTGGGTATTCCTATATGACTAGGAGTTCCCCCTTCAATTATGACCAGGTTTTCTTCCATGAGTCTTACCACTGTGTCTATGGTTCTAAGGGTAGAGGTCAAGGTGAGAGACCAGACAGCTGAGGGGCTAGGGTATGGACATGGAAAGATGCCAGCCAGATTCCACTCACTTTTCTTCCTTTACTGTGTTACCCAAACAAACTAGATCAATACTTCAGAGTAGCTTAATCTGCCTGGTGTCTCTGAGGTCTCAATTTGGTCTGATACAAAGCATAATAGAATATAAGCCTCTTGAGGGCAGGGACTGCTTCATTTTTGTCTATAAAGCCTACCATAGGGCTTGGCACTCAGTAAATGATGACTGATTCAGACTTTGCATGGTATAGGAATTGGAAGGAAAAGGCCTTTTGTCTTGCCCCAATATCCTCATTCTAGCCAGGGAAAGCAAATGTCTTTTCCTCCCTTTCTTATAGGTTGTGAGTGAGAAGGCAGATGGTGGGAGAGATGAATGAGACCAGTAAACACACCTCTGCTCTGGAGATATAGTCAGTTCTCTGGTAGGGACGACAGAAGATGGGAGATTGTAGATGAGAAGCTAGACCTTAGCTGTGGGATCTGGGGGAATGGTGAAGAACGAGCCAGGCCTCTGCTCCTTCCCCCTGGCAGGGGAAAAGGGAGGTGGACGGCTATGGCAGGGCAAAGGGTCTAGGGTCTCTTCCCCTACCTTCCCATGAGGTTCTCTGTAGAAGGTAAGGAAGTGCAAGTTCTTTGGGTTATGGGGTTGGGTAGGAGCAGTGGAGGGAAGGTGATTTCATTGAGCATGCTGAGCAACTATTGTATCTAGGAATCTCCCTGCAACGCAGCCAAGTGGTCAGAGTTTTGGAGCTGGAGTAGATAGAACCTATCCAATTGCCTCAGGGCATCAGGGGTAGGGAGAGATGGGACCAGCAAATAAGTGGGCCACTTAGCTTAGGCCAGGTAGACTATGCCTTACCAACTCCCCCAGCTCCACACACACACACACACAGACACACAGACACACACACACACACCACACACACACACACACACACACACACACACACACACACACACACATACCCCTTTGCTCCTGGAGAAGAATCTGCCTTTCCAAGCTAAGAAAGAAATAGAGGGGATGAGCAAAGACCCTGGCAGCCATAGCACTGGCATTGTTTTGGTACTAGAACTAACCTATGCTACTATCCTAAGAGCCCTGAAGGGGCTGAAGACTTGGCTGGGGGGCAGGTATCCCTCTGCACAGGCTCCAGGCTTGGCCATTTAGTTACCACAGGTGGGAGCAGGAAAGGTTCTACCATCCTTCTGGGAGGAGCTGCCGTAGCAGGGCCAGGGTGCCAGTTAAACTGCCTCACTGGGGTGGCAGCCAGTAGGCCAAGGGAGTGCCCACTGTCTGGCTTCTCCCTGAAGGGCACTGCCCACAGGGAAAACTCCCACTTGTCCAAGGGGGTCTCACAACCCCCAGCTTGTAGACAGAGATGAAAACATCCCAGGCTCCTACAACCAGAAGCTAATTGCTACTGTCCTATTCCCAGCCCAGACGCCTCTACCTCTCATTTGGGGTCATGGAAAATATAGACATTCCCCTCAATATACTTGCCTCCCCCCCCCCAACCCCAACATTGGGTAGGCTAATGATGGGCTGTGTAGCTGGCGCCAGGCTCTTTGAGCGGGTGCGTGGGAGAGGAGGGGGAGGAGGGCAATAGCTCTGGGGGGAAGCCAAGATAAAGGAGCCAAGGCCCCAGCCAGGTTCCCCAGATGGAGGCTTGGCTCCACAGGGCCTTGTTGTGCCTGGGGGCACTGAAGGAAAGGAGGCAGGTAGGGCACTGCCCAATCTCTTACTCTCACCTAGAAGGAGAGATTGTTGGGGGTGGGGTGGGAATGAACGACTGCCAGTGCCCAACACCCTTACTCTTAATTAAGTAGGCCTAGAGGCTAGATGCCACAGTGAATCTGTAGTCAGGACTCCAAGGGAAAGAGACCAAACAGGCTTCATCCCACCATTTCCTTTTTTGAGGGACCTCCTCCTACCAGGCTTGCCAGCAGGATACACTGCCATGGTCCAAGCTCCTCACTCACCATCACTTATATGGAGAACATTATCTCCTGCCTTCCTTCTCCACCCCACTCCCCACCTCCCACAGTGGACTGGCAAAATCCATGATGGTCCTGTCTTCATACTGTCCTGTCTCCTTCAGTCCAAACCCCTAAAGTCAGTATCATTGGCCATCATTCTTGATTTGGAGTCAGGATGACTTGGGTTCGAATCCCAGCTCTGACACTTACTAACTGTGTGGACACAGGCAAGTCACAATCTCTATGAGCCTCTGGCTCATCTGTGAAATTGTACCTATCTCACAGGGATGTTGGGAGGCTTAAATGAAATAAGTAAAGCTTTAACTTAATATCAGTTGTTATCTCCCTTCAAGTGTGGAAGACTCATCTTTGTGAGTTCAAATCCTGCCTCAGACACTTAGCTGTGTGATGAGGGACAAGTCACTCAACCGTGTTAGCCTCAGTTTCCTCATCTGCAAAACCAGCTGGAGAAGGAAATGGCAAGCCATTCCAGTATCTTTGCCAAGAAAACCCAAATGGGGTCGTTCAGAGTCAGACATGACTGAAAAATGACTGAACACCATATCCGAATCCCTGACACTTACAAGTTTAAGACTCTAGAGATAATTTAGTCCAACTTCCTCTACTTGCAGGTAGTAAGTAGAAGAGCTGGGATACCAAACCGGGTCTTCTGACTGTTCAGTTCTTTCCCCCACATTCTTACCTTCAAGGCCTCACCTGTGTATTCTCTCATCTCTCCTTCCTCCCTTAGCTCCAGTATTTATTCTGGCCAAACAGTACGATGAAAAAGACACTGAATTAAATCTCTAGTCCTATGTTCTCATTCTGACTGTGTAACTTTGGAAAAGTCACTTAACCTCTCTGGGCCTCAGTTTCCTCATCTATAACATGAGAGACAATCTAAAAAAAAATGAGAGACAATCTCTAAGGTTCCTTCTAGCTTCCATAGTCTATGATTCTATGTCACTCTCTTGGCTCCCCTCTTCTAGCCCAGAGTTTGCTCCATTTTCTACATCATATCCTCTCTCTTTCTGCCTGCCAACCCACCACTATCCACTTTCTTCAAATGTCCATGTTCTCCAAAAAGTTTTCCCTGACAAAATACAAGTAGAGGGCAGATGTGGTGTGAAGCATTTCCTTACCCCACTTGAGTGATATACAAAGTAGGATACTGAAGGTGCTCTAAATATTATTTGTAAATGAGATGGTAATAGACTCAGGAGCCATGGGTACCTCTGGATCCAAAGTCTGAAAAAATGTCTAGGGAAGTAGAGGTTGCTGCTACTTCTCTTGGGAAAGACTCAGCCCGGAACTGCCAGGCTCCTGCCATGCCAACATCTGGAGGCAAAGGCTGTCACAAGAGGAGATGATGCTGGGGTGTAGGTGGGTAGAGTAAAGGTGGTTCCAGGGCTAGGGTAGGGTAGACTAGGGGGACCAAACCATTGGTGGGGTAGAGGTAAGAACGGATGAGAATGGGGTCAGGGCTTGGCCTACATATTTCTGTATTTATTTGCCTTCCTGGGTGATGTTTTCCTAGATCTACACATTTTCAATCTGTCAATATTCTCATATGTCTGGATTCTTCTGCATGTCAACCCTATATATTCTGGCTCTGGCTCCTAGCTGCTATTTCCTGATGCTTTTTTCTACTCCATCCTGTTTCTTTTTATTCTTTACCCTCTCCTTAGAAATCCCCCTCCAGCATCAGTCTTTCTTTCTCAGTCCCAAGAACACCCTTCCCTCAAATACTGCCCCCCCCCAATACTTCCCTAACATCCTGGCAACATCCCCAGGGCAACATTTCCCATTCATTTAGCCACTAAAGACATTTCAGCATGAAAACATTTGGATGAAATCCATTAATTCAGGTGGTATGGGTGTGGGTATAGGTGTGAGAAAGGGTCTGGAATATTCCCAATATAAACAGAGGGTAGAGAGAAAATGTGGAGTGAAACTGAGGAAATGAAGCCTATTTTTATTCCTCCAAATTGTTATGCATAAGTATTTTTTAATTCACACAAAATTTCAGACAATATTGCCAACATCAGACTTTTCTCATAGATCCCATCCCACCCTATCCATGTCCCTACGGGGCAACCAAGATTCCTATGAATACGATTTGGGAAATACTGTCCAGGACTTTGAACTGAGAAACCTATTTTCTGGGTTCATATACCCTGTCCCTCCAGCACTACCTTTTCAGATACAACCTCAACTATTCTGCACCCCTCCTCCCATTTCCCACCTTTTATTGAACCCAGAACTACCTGGAACTGGGACATTTCAAAACCCTCATTCTTTCCAGACACTGAAACCCCACTCCACCCCAGCAGTAACAGCAGTAGCAGCAGCAGCAAATGGTAACATTTCCCAACAGACGTTACAATTTGGATTTCCTGCAGCAATTGTGCATTTTTAATGACACACTTTTAAAGAGTGTGGGCAGCCCATTTCTCTGGAAGGATGGGGGCTGTTGTGGAGTGGAGAATTTCCCAGGTTTCTCCAGGAGAACTTTAAATGCTCCATATTGACATGTGAACCATCTGAGTACTCGCTGGCTCTCCGGATGATGTTCAACACCTGTTTGGAGGAGGCTGTTCCTTTCATGATGGGATTTGGGGAGGGGGGAATCTGTCAGACCACCCTGCCAAGTCTTGGCCCTCTCCACTCTCAAGCCAGCTGCAGTCAGTGTATCAATACCCCAGGGCTGAGAGAAGCCCCCATGTACAGAACCCAGGAGAGATGGGAGACATGAAGAAAAAAGGAACATGGTCTTGGAGAGCTCTCCAAACAGTGATGCCCAAGAGGAAGGGATCATAGGATCATGGATCTGGAACAGGAAGGGATTTCAGAAACCATCTGGTTCAATCCCCACCCCCTCCTTTTTTGACAGATGAGAAAACTGAGGCCCAGAGAGGTTAAATGATTCAGTGATACAATAAGTACAGTATCTGAGATTTGAACTGGTGCTCTAAAAATGGTATAACAGCAAGGGCAGCAGTGTACGGCAGCCAAGTTCTGGTCCTGGTTAGTTGTGTGGGATCTTGGGGTCTTTAGTTCTCTGGACCTCATATTCCTTATCTATGAAAGGTAGGGGTTTAGAAAAGTAGATCTCTGGAGTACCTTCCAAATCTGTTCAGCAAGGCAAATGAGCCTAGTGCCCATGTATAAGGAAGGCTGTGAAGCCCATATTGGAGGATTGTGGTGATCTGGTTGTGCAAAGCCAGGAGACACTTTCTGCAGGAGTAAAGCTTTAAATGAGGTTTATGCATATTCGAGACCCTTATGCCCTAGTTAGATAGGATATGTGAAAAACCCAGAGGCAACAAATGGAGAGGAAGGTTTTCAAGGTGTGGGGGGGGAATATTCAAGCTGGGAAGTCATAGGCTGGGGCAAATGAGGGCAATTATCAGTCTAGTCCAGGGGCTAGAAGGCCTAATTGTCCTTGGAAAATAAAATGAGCTTGCCTAGACAATACTTACGCGGCAAGTCACTTCAACCCTGTTTCTTCATTTGAAAGATGCAGTCCTAGACATTTCTTAACATGAAGGAATTGGACTGACCAGTAGTGTCAAATTGAAATAGAAACAGAGGCCTCTACTTCATATGTAAGGATCCCTACAGACCCATATTTTGACTTAGAAAAGCACATATAAATGTTATCTGTATTCTACCGTATTTTTATTTATTTTTGTTAAAATATTCCCCAATGATACTGTAATCTGGTTCCACTGTACTTGGGAATGATAAAGGATTCAAGGCTATGCATCTTACTTGACATCTCTGGACTAGTTGACCTCTGAGGTCTCTTTCAGCTCAAAAATCTGTCATCTAAATAATAATAATAATAATAATAATAATAATAATAATAATAATAACTGACATTTAGATAGTGATTTTCGGTTTGCAAAATCATCTCATTAGAACCTCACAACACCCTTGAGAGGCAGGGACTATTGGCCCTACTTTACAGATGAGGTTCAGAAAGAGATGTACAAAGAATTATGTATATATAATTAGCCAATAAATGTCAGAAGTGGGATTTAAACCAAGGTCTTCCTAACCTCCAGTCCAACACTCTGTCCACTATTCCATGAATCAAAACTGAAGAGAGTGAGAAGACCAGCTCTGCCCAGTACCATCTGGCAACTTCTCCTGGCCCCACTTTCCTCCTCTATGAATGAGCGAGATGGACCAGAAGAACTCTGCGGTCGTCTTCAGTTCTATATGTATAATTTGCTATGACATGAAGGAAAGAGAAGAGAGAGACAAGGCAGCAGAGAAGCTTAGACTGTAAGCACCATGAAGGGGGGGATTTCATTTTCCACCTTTCATCTTCATCCCCTAGCACGATGCCTGGCATGAAGTAGATGCTTCCTAAATGTCTGTTTAATTGAATTGAATTTGACAAGAAGGAGAGCAGAGAGACAAGCCTAGACAGAGGAGAGGTGGAGGAGGTTCAGGGACAGAGGGATACAGTTCTAACAGTGAGGTCGAGTGTCTTCACTTGTAAACTGCTATCACTTTGGAAGGATTTTCACCTCATTTGGTTCCTGCTTAAGTGAAATCCACAACATGTGTTCCCTGCATTAGTGGAGTGTTTGTGCTTAATTAGTGGCACATTCTTCCATATTAAAGTCATTAAGTTTTGCTGTTTGCTCTCCTCCTTGGGTCTGTGTCTCTCCCTCCTTCTTCCTTTTTTATTCTGCTGAGTTTAATTTGCTGTGTGAGGTTATGATCTGTCGAGAAACATCAACCCAGCCTTTTCTGAGAATGCTAGCTTAAGGTAGTCCCAAAGCATTCCATACTACAGCAGCTTCTCATCTTGGTACCCTTGCCCCCCAGCAACTGTCTTAGTCTATCACCTAATGCTCCTGCTACCTCTAGGTATGTCTTCCCAACCTTGGCACCTCCCCTATTCCCAGGGAATCTGCACTAGTCTGGAGTCTTCATTCCCAGAGGAACCCAGGGGCTGATGCTATGCTTGCCTAGGCATCATATGTCAAGATGCCCACCTGATGTGCCTATGGGTATGGGCAGGGGAAGGAGGCTGTTAAGGGCTTCAGTATGTTCTCATTTCTAATGAGAGTAATATAATTTTGTGGACAAGTCCTAATTATTTGCCTAGTTTATTTCCACCATTCCCTACTCTGAGAAATATTTGTGTATTCTACGGAAGTAGCAGCAGAACCTAAGAAATCCCAGATGAGTGAAGTCCTCTCTCAGTTTTTCATTCATGAAATGAAGTATTAGGAAGACTCCTGTTCCCTAGGAAGCAGAGGCTAACAGCTTCTGTACAACCATGCCCAGCTCTGCTTTTCCTGAGTTCATTTGCCTCTTCCTTCCCAGTGAGCTAATTTCTGGTGCAGGAATTCAGCAGCTTCTTGGGAACCACTGGGCAGCCAAGACATAACCATGGCCAGAAAGGCTCAGAGAGTGTGACTTGAAGCTGTTGGGGAAAGATTTAATTCCCAGGCTGGAAGCAATAGCTTGGAATGTTATTGTCTTGTAAGAAATATGTATGGACTAATGCACAAGGAAGTGACCAGAACTAGAAGAAGGATGTATATAATAATAACAGTATTGTAAAGACAAACTTTGAAACATATAAGAACTATAGTCAATAAAATGATCAACAGTTCCACAGGACTCAGAACAAAGCATGCAACCCACCCCCTGACAAAGAGGTGATGGACTTAGGGTACAGAATAAGATCTATTTTTTGGACATGGTCAGTGTGGGAATATGTTTTTGCTTGACTACATGCTTGGTTTTCTTTTCTAGGAGGCAAGGGAGTGGGTGATGTATGACAGAAAATAGATCATTGTTAATTTAAAAAATTGAATAAGAGATCTGGAGTGCTGCCTATCTACCCGAGTTGCCCAACTTCAAACTAGCCCAAGAAGAAAGAGGTACTGATCACCATGACTGCTCTGAGTAGCCAGAGAAAACTATATATATATGATCAATTAATAAATCAATCTCTCTCTCTCTGGAGGTTGTTGATCAGAAGGGAGATGGCTCTCATTGGCCAACCCAAAGGACCCCTCTGGGAGCCTTTCAGACAGAGGCCTGGAACCCATTTCAAAAGCAGATTGGCCTTCTTTCTCCTGAGGAGCTGGTTATTGTCATTCCCTTTCCCCCTCCCTCCCATTAGGCCTCCTCCATCTCCCAGCTGGGGTCCTTTCTCCATCTCAGTTCTATTCTTCCTATCGATGTAGTCCTTGGTCCCAGGGTCAGGAGGGAGATAAGATCTGGTGGTGAGGGGGTGGAAAGCTGGGAGGTTATCTCTCAGCAGTTGTTTATATATTAGATGCATCCAACAAGCCAATCTAATTAGCAGAGCACAGAGAATTAGAAGAGGGAAAGAAAGAGAAAAGGCAAAGAAACTTGAGAAGTACAGACAAGCATCAAATTTAGAATCAGAGGACATGGATGGAAATTCTGATCTTGGGCCCATAACTTAAATTTTCTGGGCCTCAGTTTCCTCATCTATAAAATAAAGTGGTTGTAGCAGACAACCCCTTTCTAGCTTTAAATCTTATGATCTCTTATTCATTTTAATGAGTTATTCTATTTTGGAAAAAAAATTGTTCTTAGTGACCTAGGGGAGCATGCTTTCTAAGTTTTCTTACAATTCTAAAATCTCATGATCCAATTTTTCCCAGTTGGGCTGAGCTTCAAAAACTGAGCTAATTTTCCCAATGGAAATGCCTGGAGTCATTCTTTGACTAAATTACTATCTTGGACTAAGTATCCACTGTGGGCAGGGAGCAAACAATGGAAGAATACCCTGGTTCCATCCATGCCCACAGGAGAATGAGGAAGGACGGGATATACACTCCAGAAACACATACTCACACAATACAGGGACAACAAAAGTGTGGCTATATTAATATAATTGATTATAGGGCCACTGGTAAATGATAAATCCTTTTCCTCTTCACCGATTGGCTGTCTATCACATTCTTCCCACAGAAACTTTTCCAAAACCTCTCTTCTCCAGTCCCTAATGCCATCCCTGCCCCCTCTTCCTAAGCAGATGAGCTCACCTAAGACAGGTGTTCCTCATCTTTTTTGTGTCATGGATCCATGTCAGAATGTTTTTAAGTACATAAAATAAAACGCATGGGATTACAAAGGAAACCAACTATATTGAAATAGTCACCAAATATTTTACAAAAAACCCCAAAAAACCAAAAACGAGTTCACAGACCCCAGGCCAACAGCCCCAGTTCAAGGCCATTTGCTGTGTTCTCTATCACTCCACACCCCAAAACTTCTCTATACTTTCTCCCATCCTCTACAGTCTCAGAAGATGAAGTAACCTGCCTCACGGGGGCCAATCCTACTATTTGTTCCTGTGACTCTACCCTCTCCCTTCTCCTCTGGGTACTTGCCCTACTGATCTTTCTTTCTCCCTCGTCTTTAATTTCTCCTCATCAACTAGATCCTTCTCTGATGCCCACAAACACATCTCGATCTTAAAAAAAAAACAAACAAAAAACCAATGCTCACTTGACCCTATCATCCCCAAGATATCATGCTATGTCCTTACTTCCTTTAGCAATCAAACTCCTAGAAATAGTAAATTCCTGCTTCTACTTCCTTATTTCCTTGAGAGTAGGTGCTACCACTAGCAATAAGAGTTTTTTTCTTTTCATTTCCACTCATTTCTCACTCCCCTTCGTAACCTGGCTTCAGACCCTACCACTCAACAGCAAATCAATTCTCTGATATAAGTCAATGAAACTGTTAATCACCTTTTACGTTTGGACAATCCTTCTTTCCTCAGCTTCCATTACAATGCTCTCTTGGCTCTCTTCCAATGCTACCTCCTCCTCCTCCTCCTCTTCACTACTACTCAATCTCATTTGCTGAATCATCCATCTCCATCCCCCTAAGCATGGGTTAGGGCTCTGTCCTAGTTTCTGTTTCTCTTCTCTTCCTCTCCATTCTTTCCCTTGATGGTATCTTCTATTTCTATGGGTTTGTTCCATCTAGTATCATTTGAACTAGAAACATGTTGCAGTCATCCACCTCCCAGTCACTCTCCCCTTATTTCTCAAGGAGTTAAGTACCTGGTTCAGTCTTTCCACCTATCCCATGCTTTGCCCTTATACTGAGGACTTCAATAGTCATGATGATGTACCCTTTAAACACCCTAGAGTTCCAGTGCAGATTTCCTCAAATCTCCTGTCTCCTTGGTTTTTCACCTCAGCCATGAATGGGAAAGCCAAGCCCTGGATCTTTTCCATCCTCATTATAATCCCCCAGGGCCATTACTTCTGCTCTAGATTGACTTTCATCTCTTCATAAGCTTGCCCTCAGCACTGCTTGGTTCAACTATGCCCTCACTATCCCCTGCCCTGGAATCCTGTCCTAGGTCCATGACTTGCCAAACTCCAACCCTGAGGCCCTGCCCTCCCCCTCCCCCATCCTCCTTTCTCCACTCCCACTCACCAGTTGCTGAGTGTTGCTGGGGGAAGTCACCCAATCTTGCTGGCTGGGTCGGCTATAAATTTTTATCATCTAATCTAGATTTGACCTTCAATGCGGCATGGACATCCTTTTATCCTTCCCTGATTGACACTAGTACAACCCTTGATAGAGGCTGTCGTGAGCTCCCTGAAACATTTACTAGCTGGACAACCCAGGGCAAGTAACTTAAGATCTCTCAGCCTCAGTTACCTCATCTGTAAAATGAAGATAATAAAAGTATTTATCTTATAGAGTTGTTGACAGGATAAAATAGGGTAACACAGGTAAAGAGCTTTGCAAAAATTAAAGTGTTTATATAAATATGAGCTATTTATTATTCCCTGATACAAAACTCCTCTGCATCATCCCCCATTCTTTTTTCCTTTGTTCCAGTTTCTGGGTAAGAAGGTCATTCATTCTCCATACCCAAAAAAGAGGCAGCTGGTGACAAAAGTGGATAAATTATTGGGCCTGTAGTCATGAAGACCTGGGTTCAAACCCAGCCACAGACAGTCAGGCTGTATGACCCTTAGGCAAGTCACCTAATTTATGTTTGCCTCATTTCCCTCATCTAAAAATGGAGATGATAATAGCACTTACCTCCCAGGGCTGTGATGAGGATCAAAAGAGATGACCGTAAAGCGCTTAGCACAGTGCTTGGCACATAGTAAGCTTTATAGAAATGTTAGTTATTATTATAATTATTATTCAGCCTATATCTTTCTCCCTTTCAAAGCCAAACCCCCAGGAAAAGCTAACCTTTCCAAATCCTTTATGTGATTCCCCTTCAAGCACTCTACTCCCACTGGCCTATTAGCTGTTCCCTGAGAAGCATCACCTTTCCAGTCCCCTTGCTTTTGCATGGAGGCTATTGCCCATGCCTAGGATACCTTCCAACCTCACATCTGCCTCAGTTTACCTATGAGAAGCCACCCCAGTTGTTAACATTTTCTCCCTCATCAAATTACCTTGTATTTACTTATTTGTGTACATCGTGTCCCCCAGCGAATATTAACTCTTTGGAGGAACTTTTTTTTGGTCTTTGCATCCAAAGCACAGCAGTTTGCACATCACAGACGTCAAGTAGGTGAATCTCAAATTTCTAAACCAGCCTAATCTCTGAATTCCGGTCCCATCTCTCCAACTGCCCACTGGATGTATCTAGCTGCATGTTTCTTCAGTATCTCAGATTCAGCATGCCCCAAACTCAATCATTCCTATTCTATCTACTTCAGAAATCTCCCTTTCCCTGCTCAAGACCACCACCTTAGTTCAGGCTCTACTCATTACTTGCCTAGAAATGTAATAACTTCTTAATTGGTCTCCCTGCCAGAAGTCTCTCTCATCCCCAAATTAGCCTTCATATGGCTTCACAGGAATCTTCCTAATGCACAGGTCTCATTGTGTTTTCCTCTGATTAAAATATAACACCTAAAGGCCTCCACAGTGTGACTCCAACTCTAAAGCGCTTCAGTTCCCCCCTTTCCCTATATTGTTATCTTCCAGTCTAAACTGGCATATAAGTAGCTGTTGCCTGAGCTCATCACCCCATCTCTTACCTCTGCGTATTTGTACAGGCTGTTCCCTAATGCCTGAAACACTTTTCAGATACCTACCTTTTCTGCCTTCATCTTTCATGGCTCGGCCTTAAGACTGCCTTCTCAATGAAACCTTCCTCAGTTCTACTAGATGTTACTGCTCTCATCCTCCCTTGAAACATCCCAAAAGCTCTTTGTTTAATGATCTCCCCTTTTCTCCCTTCACTTCCTACCATTAATTTATTCTCATCTCTGTACAGGCTATTTCCCCATAAAAGTTTTAGCTCCCTGAGATCAGGGATTGTTTTTGCCTTTATCTTGTATCTCCAAAAACCAGCACAAAGCCTTAAACATAGTCAGGATGTAATAAATATATTTCAAGTTAAATGACAGTGAATGTAAGTGTAGCAGGGTGGAAGATTGACTACAATCGAAAAAAATCAGGATCCTTAAGCTTTTGTTGTTTCATAGACGCCGTAGCAGACTGGCGAATCCTATGGACAACTTCTTAGAATGTTTTAAAGGCATAATTAAGGCACATACGATTACAAAGGAAATCAATTATATTGACAGTTGTCAAAATATTTTAGAGAAAAAAATCAAGTTCCTAGACAACAGGTTAAGAATCCTTAGTCTAAAATGACTCTGGGGAGAATGAACCCAGGCTCAGACCACACTTTGGAGAACAGGAAAATAATATGCCTTGACAAATGAGAAGAGCTGAAAGGGTTGGGGGTGGGAGGAGAGGAAGAGAGGAGGGAGAGTAAGTGAATGGCTTATTGGGTGTGGTCTACCTGGCTGGACAGTGTTGAAGCTTCCCCTTGATAGGATACCGGGCCAAAGTGGCAAAGGGATGATGTAGCTTTACAAAAAACAACAACAACAACAACAACAAAAACAACCCCCCCAAAAAAACCAAACAAGCCTATTTATTAGCAGCTGATTTTTGAGGGGGCTACTTTCCAAAGCTACTTTGTCTCTGGAAGTCTGACTAGGCTACGCTGGATGGGAGGATCATTCAGTTCTAGATCCCCCAGTTAGCTCCCAGAGATGCATCATGAAATCAGTAGAGAGATCCCCTAGCTCCAGCTCCTCTCCAGGGTCAAAGCACTACCCCAAACCCTCATAGACATAGCATACTCCTCTCTTCCTGTCCCTTCCCACTCCCCAATCCCTGGAATGGAAGTGCTTCTCAGGAACAAATCCAGATCCTGGGAACACGCACACAAGGGTTCCAAGCTGCCAATATGATTCCCTATCCTTCAAGCTGCAGAGCTAATTAGCCAATTTCCTTAATCACCTTGGAAGCCTTATATTCTAGCTAAAGAACAAAACACACAGAGAAATTGTTTCCAGTTCAGTCCTCTCCACTGGACCTTAGAGCACACCTTCTCTGGGCAATTCTGGTCTATTCCAATGTTTGATCAACTCCTCTAATCATGTAGAAGCCTGGGTCTTCTTCCTCTGAAGAAAGATTCCTTCTTAGGAGATTCCTTCTAAACCTCTTTTAATCCCCTCACCCATTTTACATACCCACCACACCTTACCTTTATGGCTTAAACTACCTTCCTAGCCCAAGGTAAGGAGGGAGAAAAACATACTCCCTGAATATGGAATCCTACCTCTGTGCTCAATCACAGGCTTCATCTCAATACTAAATTCCAATCTTAACTCCATTAATCACCCCAACCTAAACCTCAATGTAAACCCTGGATTTAACCCAACCTAACACTAACCCAAACCCTACAATTAACCCCTGCCTAAATCTAAACACAAAATACCAACCATAGCTCTCACACTTATTCCTATTGTCAACACTAGCTATGACACCAACCAGACTCCTAATTCTGACCATCCTACCAGCTGACCCGGGCATTATGATTCCAGTATTAATGCTAGACTTAAAACACTGGTGAAGATGGTAGACTCAATCGTCATGACAACCTCAACCCTAATCCTAGAGACCTTTCAGGAAGCCAGTGAAAGAAAGGTGGGCTGGCTGTGTACTGAAGCTTTCTCAGTCCTCTGACATCCCCTAAATTCCTTATCCCAGGAGTCTCTGGGATTTCAATAGGCTTCCCTGAGAGGGCTATGGGTGGGTAGGTTGGTGGATTGATCTTCTAGGCCTCATTCCGCTCTATAATAAGAGCTAACCCCATGGACTTTCTGATGCCCATCTTCCTACCACCCACTGCCCTTTCTTCCTCTCCAACCTCCCCCTTCCTGGCAGACTACTGGGAGAATCCATTGCTGTTTCAGCCTGTTCCCCTCCTGCCCCTCCCAGCTGGGACAGGCTGGGGTGGGGGGCCTGGGAACCAGGAGATGAAAATCCCAAGTTTTTGGCCACCCCCACTCTCTCTCTGTTTCCCCAGTCCCCAGCAGAGTCAGAGTTTCGGGCTCAGGGTCCCTCCACACCCATCCCCCAGCAGTGCTTTGCCCGACATGAGTCTGCCAGGTGCCTCACCCCATCCCTCTTCCAGCTCAGACTTGTCAAGGTTTCAGGAGTCGCTAGGTAGGGGCTCCACGTGTCGGGACCTGTTCCTCACACTCCCTCGTGGAACCAGCACGTAGGCAGGAGGGGCGCCGAGCCTAGCCGCACAGCCAGAATCCCAGCTTCTACCGGTCACCACTTCCCATGTCCTCAGTGCCTCTCTGACTCACTTGGGCTCAGCTGCTTCCTCCCTCTTCCCCCTTTAAGGAACCCTCACAAACTGAGGAATTAGGCACAGATACAGTCCAAGGCTGAAGGCAGCTAGGTGGCGCAATGTATAGGGTGCTAGGCCTGGAGTCAGGAAGACTCATCTTCCTGAGTTCAAATTTGGCCTCAGACACTTACTAGCTGTGTGACCCTGGGCAACTCACTTAACCACCTTCTGCCTCAGTTTCCTCATCTGCAAAATGGGCTAGAGAAGGAAATGACAAACCACTCCAGTATCTTTGCCAAGAAAATTCCAAATGGGGACCCAGGTTGGGTCCAAGGGCTTAATCTATTGCTGCTTTCTCTTCTCACTTCCTAGGCAAGTAACTTTTTTTTTAAAATGGCCAGAAAATCTTGAGAGGTCACTGAGAAAATATCTCATAGTCTTAGGGTTGGGATCCTTTCCTGGTCACAGGATGGTGGATGTAGGTACTCTTAGATCAGAGATTGGGGCTAGAAGGGACCTCAATGTGTCTCATTTTACAGATGAGAAAACTGAAGTCCAGAGGTTAATTGACATGCTTAAGGTCACACAGGTTGAAGGGAAGTGTCAGAGACTGGGTTAAAACCCAAGTCCTCTGTCTCTAAGACCAGTTTGCTTTTCACTGTATCATAATATCTCTACTTTCTAGCATGGGCACTCTGAGGCCCAGAACTGTGTCTAGAGGCTAACGTCTCCTGACTTTGCAGGTCCAACGGGATTCCCCAATACATTAAGCTGTTGTGATACAACCCATCTGTATCATTCCAACTGTGCCTAGGTATTGTACCTAAGAGGTAGTTGTGGTAGGGATAGGAGGTAGTATCTTTCTCCTATCTCTGCCACTCCAGCACCACAGAAAGGTCTTAACACACACACACACACACACACACACACACACACCACACACACACTCTCATCTTATCTACTAATCGATGGGCATTCTATGATTAAGGCCTGAAACCTGAAAGACACCTTAGAGATCATCCAGTCCAATCCCCCCATTTTATAGATGAGAAAGCCGAGGACCAGAAAGGTGAAGGAATTGCCTCAAGTCACACAGAGGCAGAATTCAAAGCAGGTCTTTTGCCTTCAAATCTAAACACTCTTCCCACTATATACTATGTTCTTTCCCTACTACCCTCCTCTTCCCTATTTCTTTCCCTGTCTTAGGATCACAGTACCATAGATATTGAACTAGAAGGCACTTTTAGAAGTCCTTTAATCCAATGCCATCATTTTACAGATGACAAAAATGAGGTCCAGAGATTAAGTGACTCTCCCAAGGTCACACAGATAGTAAAAGACAGACGGGATTTGAATTCAGGTCCTTTGTCTCCAAGGTTAGGCTTCACACACACACACACACACACACACACACACACACACACACACACAGAGTCAATAAATTCTATTAGTAACTCCCCATAACCCATAGCGGTTGAGTAAACGGGGAATGTGCAAAACTCAAATAGCTATCCTGAAGAAATGTCCCCAAAGTCTCTAAAGTAGCTGGCACCTCCACCAGAGAAGCTGCTGGGACTGAATGTCTAATTAGCTGAATAAACAAGGCTTTAGCTTCTAATTGGGGGGCCTCCGATTATTCCCGAATTCTTTTTCTGCTTTGATTTTTACTGCTGGGAAAGGGTGGGTTTTCACTTTCATTTTCACCCTGGCTAATGGCTCCCCTCTCTGAAAGGCCCCTGCAATTGTTAATTGGATTTAATTACAGAGGTAATTAATGATTTGATTGAAAAACTGAAATGGTGTGTGTGTGTGTGTGTGGTTCAAATAGATGGGAGAGTCAAAGAGACAGTGAGGCAAGAGGAGAACCAGAGAGAGACCACTGAAAATCCTCAGTGACACTTGGGGAAGGAAAGGCAGCTAGCTAGAGGAGGCTTTTGGAAAGGAAATGTGCCCTGACTCTGTCGATAGGAAGAAGTAGTGGGGGTGGGGGTGGGGGAAAGGAGGGAATGATTGAATGGTAGAGCTAGAAGGGAAAATGGAGATCCTACAATCCAACCACTTCATTTTGGGTGAAGGTGAAGTGACGAGTCCCACAGGTGGGAAGAAACACAGCCAGGACTGGAAGCCAGATTGTCTCATTGCTAGCTTGGCACTCTCTCCAGCGCATCAGGGGGAGAGAAGGCAGCAAGGCACGTGCAGATCAGGGATGGCGAGGGGGCCTCCAGCCCTCTTCCTCAATAATGAAATAATGGATATGAAAGCACTTGGGAAACGTTAACCACGCTATACAAATTCAAGCTCTATTTATGGCTATTGTCTTTCACTCTTGTTGGTAAGATGTACTTGCTTCTTGGCTGGTGGATGGATAAGCAAATATCTAATCTGGCTGGGAGGCAGCCCAGCTTTGTGAAAATAGCACTGGATGGGGGAGTCAGCAGACCCAGTTTCTTGTCCTAACTATGGCATGTTAGATCCCTGGGCAGATCTTGCCATCTCCTTGGGCCTCAGTTTCCTATTTAGGGCACTTAACTAGGAGATCCCTAAAATGCCTTCCACTCTGACATTCTAAAATTCAATTCCTTCTTACCTGCTTCCTTAATTTAATATTCACTGGCTGTATTTTCTCCCTATGCCCATCCTCTTATATACTGCCTCACATGAACCCCACCCCCCACCATGGGCTAACTGGGTATCTGGTGCTCTATGGAGTAACTTATAATTTTTACCCTTTTCAAGAGGTATGGGGCAAGGGGGAGATCGTTCAGCAACTATATTAGCCCCTGGACACTGCCTAATGACTTAGCAACACCAGAACATGCTGGTCCTGCTTGATTTCGGGTCTAAGAGCCTGGAGAGGCAGGTCAAAGCTGCTAAGATTTCAGGGGGTGGTTTATAGTTCTCTGTATAGGGTCCCCAGTTCAGGGCCATGGTGATTTTTTGGCTGAATCCAGAAGGTGATAGCTTATAGCTCTTATTATAGGTTGGAGGAGACATCCTGTTTCCTCTCACTTGTCTAATTTAGGGATCATCTCTTCCCCTGAAACCCAGGCTGACCTGCCTGAGCCTATTCATTCCCCTTGCCTTCAGTCCTGGAACCCACCAACCACTCCCACTAACCCAGAGGGCCAAGAGTCATAGAATGTTGCAAGTGGAAGGAACATTAGAGATCATCTAGTTCAACCTTTTCAATTTACAGATTGGGAAACAGAGGTTCAGAAAGGAGATCTGATTGACCAGGGTCACACAGCAAGTCCATGGCAGACCTGATAGACACAGGTCTCCTGATTTCCATTCCAGGGCTTTTCCTCAGTTCTAGGGAGAAAGGAAAAGTGACAGGAGGGATAGGGTGGCAGAAGCCCCTGACAGGATGATCAGAGGATTGAGAGCTGGGAGGAACCTTAAAGAGTCCTGTAGTCCAACTTCCTCATTTTACAGACAAGGAAACTGAGGTTAAGGGTTTTGCCCCAGGTTACTCGGGTAAATCTCATAGCTGACATTTTAAGCCAGTTCCTCAGACTCCAAAGTCAGTTGGTATTCAGGTTTCTGGAGGATAGGCTGAGGTTTCATGTTCAATTAAATTCAGGTCAACACATCCAGTGCCTTCTGGGAACAGAGGGGGTTGTGTGTGTGTGTGTGTGTGTGTGTGGTGTGTGTGTGTGTGTGTGTGTGTGTGTGTGTGTGAGAGAGAGAGAGAGAGAGAGAGAGATTGGGGTAGGATTTATTTTCCAAAGCTACAACAACTTCAACATCTCTAGCCACAACATTAGCACCTTACCCAGGGCAGGAGGTGGCACCCCCATACTTAACAGGGCACTCAGTCCTACCATATTTTACTAGTGTATATTTTATAATCCAAACTTCATTTCATAGGATAAAGTCCACTGACTTCACTATGCTTGCTGTCTAGTGAAAGGGATAAGACATATACACACACACACACACCCCTAAAATATACAATACATGCTAAGTACATTAGAGAGGTGCAAAACAAAGGCTTTGGGAAGGTCTGAGGGGGAAAATAGACAGGAGAGATCAGGGAGAGGCAGCCTTTCCCTATTCCAAGTGGTGATTAGCCAGGTGACCAGCCTCTCTGCATCTGGCCAGTGTAAACAGATGCCAGGAAGGGACCAGGTTATGTCCCCGCCTCCTCCTGCCAGCTGCCTACAAGCCTATGAAGGGCTAAGGCTTCAGGGTCCTCTGTCAGCTTCTTCCTGGGAAGGTGGCTTCTAAGTTCAAGCCTTTCCCTGGGGGAAGGAGGGAGAAAGCAGGAGCCAAGAGAAGCAGGTCAAAGCACATCCCCCCCACCCGCCTCCGCCCAGCCAAGCAGGCACAGACAACTGGAGCCTGTCCGACCAGAACCCAGGTGCCCTGCCCCGACATGCTCCAGAAGCAAGAGCTAAGGAGCGTCAGTGAGTCAGTTCCTGGGGTGGTGGGAAGTTGGGGTCGGGGAGCTGGAGAGAAGAACCAAGGGAGCAAGAAGAAAGTGAGAGATAAGAGCAAGAGCCCAGGAAGGCTATACTGGCCCCAGTTTACTTCCAGAATATTACAATGGGGTGGGGGGAGGTTAAGAGGGAAGAGAAAGAACAGGGTGTAAGATTAGATTCTCTCTAAGGTCCCATCCAAATATGGCACTATGAACTATACAAGGACGGAGAGATAAAGTGAGGGAAGTTCATAGGGTCAGTAGGGAGCAAGGGGATGAGTGTCCCATCTTGCACAGCATTACAAAACAGAGGGTGGGGAGAGTGCACAAAGGGAGAGTTCTGATTCCAGCATGGAAAATCTGGCTCTGTTTGCTTGGTTGGTCTTTTGCCCAAGGCACTTCTCCCCCCACCCCTTTTTTTCAGGACCAGACAAGTCCCGGGCAGGGACTGCTGGCTGCAGATAGGGCAAGGTTGGAAGCTCTATCTCTCTTTTTATTGTCTGGGGAGGAACCAGGACCAGGGCCTTGATAAAGGGGAGAATAGATCAGCCACTTTATCCTGACAATTCACCACAATCAACAGAAAGCTGCTGCCTGAACCTACTAGAGGGAGAGACTCCTTCATTACACAGCTGACTATCCTATCCATCCCTCTTCTCCCCTGACAGTGATGGGAAGAGATAAGGAGAGAGGTTTGAACTGGGGTGTGGTGGCACAGAGGGTGCCCAGGAAAAAGCTCTCATGCTGTGGGCGTGAGGCACTGTGTGTAGCAAGGTGGAGGGAGTGGGGGTGCAGATTACAATTAGATCTGGGAAAGCCTTTGAACCCTAGAAAGACTAGTGGCAACTGGCTATTGGATCCCAAAGGGAGAAGACAGTACTAGGAAGTTGCTGTTGCTGCTTTTTAAATTTAAAAAGATATGAACTGTAGCAATTACATATGTTTTGCTATTATCCACCTTACTGCTTCTCTGTCTCTCTTTCCAGCCCTGGGCACCATCAGAATGGTCATTTTACAACAATTTTTCATCTTCAAAAGTAACTGGATACATAAGACCCTTGCCCTTTATGCTACCCATCTTCAAAGTCATCTTTTTAAAGGTTGGTAGCATAAGAGATAGAAGTGAAAAAAAATATTGCTTAATGAGGAAACACTAGATTAAAATTTGGGTAGCAGTCTTGCGCTCTCCCACCCCGCCCCACCTTACCAGCTACGAAGTGTAAGCAAGTCTCTGAGCCTCGGTTTCCCCATTTATAAAATTAGCATTTCCTTCACAGGTTCATTGTGAGGAAAATGTTTTGTAAGCTTTAAAACACTGAGGAAATGTGTTATTATCAATAAGAGACATTTCTAGAGGCCAATGTATTGGGCGCTTTCAGCTTGGTTTCCAAAATTTCTTCCTTTCCCTCCCTTTACTCCTTTGAGTCTCATCTACTCCTTTTTGGGGGGAAGGAGGAGGCAAACAGAATTAAGTGACTTGCCCAGGGTCACACAGCTAGTAAGTGTCTGAGGCCGATTTGAACTCAGGTCCTCCTGACTCCAGGGGAAGTAGTTCCAAAATGGCTCCCGTCCCTCTGTCCCAGTGCTGGGAATTAAAGAAGAGAAAGCAGAGGCATCAGAGTTGGGATGCAGTAAGTCTCCAAGCAAGGCAGGAGGGTGTTACCAGGGAGCAGTGAATCTGGTGACATCCACCCACTGGCTGGCCAAGCTCTTCCTGACTTGCTGCCTCAGGCACTAATTAGCACATGTTCTGGAGTGGACCTGGAGGAGGCAGTGCACCAGTGAAAGGTAGAGCCAGTGCCTGAAGCTATAAACACATGTGGGTGGGGGTGAAAGGGGAGAAACACAACATTCACTCATACATCCCACAAATATTATTACTTGTTTATTAAGTACTTAGTAGGTGCAGAGTACAGGGCTAGACTTTGGGGAAGACATAAGGGCAAAACATGCTTTCAGGCTTCATGGAGCTTACATTCAGGTAGAATTAGTTTTTGTGGAACTTCCTAACCATGAGTGAGACTTAAGGAGGTGGGAGTGGGCAAAGACAGAGCTGGGATAGAGAAAGTTAAATTAAGTCAACCCTACTTCCTCAAGGCGAATTTGAGTTGAAACAACCTATACAGATAAATAGCGGTCCTTGAAGATCTTCAGAGCAGTAGACTTCATGAGGGCCCTGGAGAACCTGCTGGGGTGTTTGCCTCTCTTTACTGATAAGTTCTTCCAGATCTCTTACTTTGACTCCTTCATTGTAACAGAAGCTCAGTTTGTCCAGTTTGGCAAATGGGCTGGGTTGGGTGGGGTGGAGAGGGAGGGGATATTGGGCTGTATCTCAGCTAAGGTTAAACTGGAGGGATAGGAAGACTTGCCTTCCTGAAGATTAGGGAAGGTTTTCCTTAGCTTTTCATCTAGATATGAGGGAGAAGGGAGGACAGTGGATGGAAGCATTTCAGGCTATCCTATCCCCTAAAGCCAGAGAAGGAAAACAGTAATACCTTCCCATTTTCACATCTATTATCTCATTTGATCCTAGCAACAATCATTGGTTGTAGATAGGGCAGCCATTAGTTATCATACGATCCAGTCGGAAGAAATCTTGGAAGATAACTGTCTGACTCTCATTTTACAAAAGAGGAAACTGAGACTCAAAAGGAGATTTAACTTGTCCATGCTCACATAGGAGTAAGAGAATTGAGATTCAAATCCAGGTCCAGACTGAAAGCTCTTTCCACTGATCCCTACTCAAATGGATGTGATCAACTTTCCAAAGATGCAAATCCCAACCCCACCACATTGTGCAATTCTTCTCCATATTCACTATGGGAGCTTCTACACAGTGTGCCAAAATCCTTCCTCTCCCCAATTTCTCCCAACATCGTGATGGTACTAGAGAGATACTTTGGCTATCTATCTTTCATGCCTTCTTTCTTGATGTGTGACCAGCCTATCTTTTTGTCCTGTCCCATAATTTCTTGATGGACATCATTTACTCATGGTTTTTCATAGTTCCTGGTTGGTTATCTGTCGAAGCCTGCTCACACAAAACATGAAGCTCTGTATTGACCTCTGTGCGATTCTCATCTTCATTTCTTTGGAGGAACTAAGTTCCATGTCTCACTGGCATATAACAACACTTGGCAAAATATCAGCAGTAAAAAGATAGGCCTTTGCTTTTATGGCAAGCTTGGGGTCAATAAAAGAGCTTTGCAATTTCCTGAACACTATCCCGGCTTTCTTCTTCCTTTGCAACCGTGGGACCAAAACATTTTCCATGCTGTCTATACCAGGTATACTGCCAAACAAACTCTGTGGGGTGTTCATCCAAATGCATGTGAAAATCTGGGCAACAAATATTTTTCATCTACTTTGTTTTCATGTGTGGATGGACAAGCCAAACTCCTTTAAGTGATCACAGACTTCTCCCAGGATACTGTGCAACATCTCACGGCTTGATATAAGCAGCACTTCGTCAAACAAGAGCATCTCAAGGCTGTCACCACTCAGAAAGTATCCCACCACTCTGTGCCAGATCTTCTCTGTGGTGGATACTTTTGGAGGATCTCTCTCTCTCACCTGTTGTTTACCATCAAAGGGACATTGATCAAGGCTATTTTTGCCCTTATTCTGACACAACTTCCAAGGAATCATAAATGGTCTTTTACAGTATGACGGGACACATTTACTATAAAAAAAGCCTTTTTTTAAACTGAATTTTATGCTTTTCCATAATCAAACAATATTTATTCATATTTTCTACATCTTTTAGTTAATAGTCACACTGTAAGGATGTACTCAATTGCTTGCCAAGGTCTGCTTGTTCTCTATAAATAGCCTCCTTGAAGATACTCTATATTTGTGTATAGATTTTGTTGTTGTGCAGTCATGTCTGACTCTTTCATGTCCCCATTTGGGATCTTCTTGGCAGAGAAACTGGAGTGTTTTGCCATTTCCTTCTCCAGCTCATTTTACAGATGAGAAAACTGAGGCAAACAGAGTTAAGTGATTTGCCCAGGATCACAAAGCTAGTAAGTGTCTGAGGCCAGATTTGAACTCAGGTCTTCCTGACTCCTGGCCCTGCACTCTATCCACTGTCTACCTACCTGCCCTCTGTGTACAGTGGGTCAATAAATATTTATTAAGCACCTACTACATGTGCTAAGCACCGGGATGAAAAAAGAGCCCAGTAATAGTCTCTGCCCTAAAGGAGCTCACAATCTAATGGGGTGAGATAAAAAGTAAACAAATACGTACAAAGAAGCTATTTGCAAGATAAATAGGAAATTAATACAAGAGGGAAGGCACTAGAATTAAGAGGGGTTGAGAAAGGCTTCCTGTAGAAGACGGGATTTTACGGGCAGCTAGGTGGCACAGTGGATAGATTACTGACCCTAGGCAAGTCACTTAACCCCATTGCCTAGCCCCCCCCCCAAAAAAAAGATGGGATTTTTGTTGGGATTTGAAGGAAGCCAGAGAAGGCAAGAGGCAGAGAAAGCATGGAGACATGGAGGAAAGCCATAGAAAATGTCCAGAGCCAAAAGATAAAGAGTATCTTGCTCAAGGGACAGCCAGGAGGCCAGTGTCCCTGGACTGAAGAGGACATGGTGGGAAGTAAGGTGTAAGGACACTGGAAAGGCAGGAGGGAACTAGGTTAGGAAAGGCTCTGAATGCCAAAAGGAGAATTTGGTATTTGATCCAAAAGGCAATAAGGAGCTAATGGAGTGTTTTGGGGGGAGGTGACATGGTTGGATCAAAACTTTAGGAAAATCATGGGGCAGCTAGGTGGCACAGTAGATAGAGCACCGGCCCTGGATTCAGGAGGACCTGAGTTCAAATCTGGCCTCAGACACATAACACTTACTAGCTCTGTGACCTTGGGCAAGTCACTTAACCCCATTATCCACCCCCCCCAAAAAAAAGGAAAAACAAAAAAGAAAAATCAGCTTGGTGGCTGAATGGAAGAGATTGGAATGAGGAGACCTGAGACAGGCAGACCCACCAGCAGGTTATTTCAATACCCCAAACTTGAGGTGATATAAGGACCAGCATCAGGGTGTTGGCAGTGACAGAAGCAAGAAGATGGCTTATCTGAAAGATGTTGCAAGGGTAAAATCGGCAGGCCTTGGCAACACATTGGATATGGGGAATGAGAGATAGTGAAGAGGAGGGGTAACTCCTAGGTTGTGAGCCTGAAGGACTGGGAAGATGATGTCGTCCTCTAGAGTAATAGGGAAGGGGAAGGACAGCTCCGTACGTCAACAATTACTGTTTCACAAACAGGACGACGCAGAACTGGGCCTTGAACTCAGGTCTGAAGGCTCTGCAACTTCAACAAAGTTTATCAACAATCCTGATGGCTAGTACACAGATGGTGGAAGTGGGGGATGGGGATGGGAATGAGAACGGAGGAAGGGACTGGTGAATCAGTCCTGAGAGACCTTAACAGCATTGCTAATCTGACCTGATAGTGCCTCGGACCCTTTGGAACTCAAGGACAGTGGTGAGAAGCTAACAAAACCAGATCCCTTCCATGGATATGGACTGCATGTAGACTTTAAAAAAACCTCAAATTAACATTACTTATATTGCATTGCATTTTTTATTTTTTGTTTAAACATTTCCCAATTATATTTTAATCTGGTTCCAGTTCTAGTCACGTTCCGACAGCATGAGTTTGAGGCCTCTGCTCTGGGGGATCTGATTTTGGAGGAGGCAAGGCCTCCTCACAGTTTGGCCTCATTTCCCAAATGACAATTACTTTTCCTAATGAAACACTTCTATGAAGAACTCCCCTCACACCTACTCTAGGCTCCCCTGCAAGGAATCTACTCCGACAATGTTTATGGGAAAGAGGTTTCTGAAGGGAGGTTAGGGGTAGGTTTGGAATGTCCTCCCACCCAGAGAGCTCTCCCTAGGCTTCCGGGTGCTCAGGTTTTTAGTTATGGCTGAAGGTGGTAGCGTTCTAGGAATATGTGGGGTCCGTACTCCCACTCGGGTCTCTAGTAACTAATTTGCACAGGCAGATGCTAGTAAATGCCTGTGCACTCCTGATGGTAAGCACATGGCTTTTCTAGGTGAAAGCAGAGCCTGGGCTCTGCCACTTACTACCTGTGTGACCTTGGACAAGTCATTTAGCTTCCCTGAGAAGTTCAGTGACTATCTGTAAAATGAAAGTAAAGATACTTGAATTACCAACTTCCCAGGGCTGTTGAGAGGGTCAAATGGGACAATGTGTGATATATGTGTGCTTGTTCGTATGCTTTGTAAATGTTAAAGTGCTTTATAAATGGGAGCTATTAGTATTATAAGAAGCCAGGGCAGATGGACTGATGTGCTAGGGAGTTGTCTTTATTCAGCTTCTGGAGAGGGTGGCAGGGAGTGGTACCTGGAAGGCTCAAGACATCTTTAAAAAGCACCCTGGAATGCCCTTTCTCTCCAGCATTTGGCTGACAATAATACTTCACCCCACAATGCTGACACTACTGCCAGCTTTCCCTCCAACTGGCAGTAGGGAGCTCTGTCTATATTCCTTCCAGGAGAGTAGAGAAGTCTTCTTCAGATACCTGTATACATCTGTACTCCATCAGCTCTTACACAGAGAACTGGTCAAGTCTTAGCAGCTTGATTCCAGGGCAGGCAGGTGGTACCATGGATATAGAGCACTGGGCCCAGAGTCGAGAATAACTGAGTTCAAATCTAGCCTCAAACACTTACTAGCTGGGTGACCCTGGGCAAGTCACTTAGACCTGTTTGTCTCAGTTTCCTCATCTGGAAAATGAACTAGGAGAAGGAAATGGCAAACCACTCCGGTCACAAAGAGTTGGACAGGACTAAAAAAACGACTAAACACCATTGACCTAATTCAGTAAATCAGCAAGTACTTACTTAAGCATCTGCAGCATACCAAGCTACCTGTGCTAGGCACCATGGATACTCCTTTATCTCCTCACAAAGAGCTTACATCCTAATGGGAGCAACAAGCATATATACCATGTATACACAGAATCAATACAAGAAGCTTAAGTATAAAGTAGCTAAACACAAGATCGTTTGGGAGGAAGGGCAGTAGGAGTGAACAGCATCCAGATAGCTTTTTATACAAGCTGGTGCTTGAACTGTGTCTTAAGGAAGAAAAGGATTCCATGAGGGAGAGGTGAAGGAGAAAGCTCCCAAGCATCTAATCATGTCCTAAGAATGGATGGGATGGCCAGTCCTCAAGGTGGCTGTCTAGCTGCCCCCATCAACACCAACACTTCCCCTCAGGACTTAGCAGTTATTTTCAGTGAGTCTGACTCTTTGCGACCTGATTTGGGGTTATCTTGGCAAAAATGCTCGAGTGTGGAGTGGTTTGCCATTTCCTCTTCCAGCTCATTTTACAGAAGAAAATGAAGCAAACAGGGTTAAGTGACTTGCCCAGGTTCACACAGTAACAATCTAAAGTGGCATCTGAACTCAGGTCTTCCTGACTCCAGAGCCCATTGCTCCACCCATTCTGCTACCAAGCTGCCAGCTACCAGTCTAAAGGGGAAAGGAGCTTGAGGTTATGACCTTAGGAAATGTACTCTCAACCTCACTCCAATCCTGAGGACCCTCCTTTCTGCTTTGACACTAAATGGCCAGATTCTTCTTGAGGGTTTTTGCCAGCTAATCTGAGAGAATCTGCTTTTTCATAAAATGTGAGAGCCAGACAGGATCTTTTTCTTATCTAATCAATTACCCTCTTTTAAGATGAAGAAAATGAGGTCCATGACAGAAAAGTGATTTGCCTATGGTCACACAGTTAGATGTGTTCTGGGGTGGGGGCGGGTGGAAGAGAGGATAGCCTTGCCTGGCTGGGCCTCTACATATCCTGCCTAGCAGCCTAGTGTCCTGTACATTGCTTAATTTGCTTTGGAAAAGTTGTCTACCCGTGCATGCTCTGGTTTACCTTTGTATTTCCCTGAGCTTGGAGGCCCCTTGTGAGGCAGACTCAAGGGTTTTACAGATGGCTTTGCATCAGGTATTATTATTAGGGAAAAACTTAACATTTTACGAAGGACATTGATGGGACTGAGCATTCAGAGGAGAATGACTAGGATGAGGAAAGTCTTAAGATCATACCGAATGAGAGCCCACAAAACATGGGGTGGGGGGAGGTGAGAGCTGCTCTGCATGATCCCAGCTCCAAGAATAATGGGTGAAAATCAAAAATAATAGCCCTGGACATTTACAGAGCTCTTTAAAAGCCTGCAAATCCCCTTACAAAAGTAAGCTTATTTGAGCCTCATCACAACTCTGTGAAGTCACTACTCTTGAGTCCCATTTTATAGATGAGGAAACCAAAGGTCAGGAAGGTTAGTAAAGTAAATGTCAGAGGCAGAATTTGAACCTCTTGTCTCTCTAACGCTATGTCCAGCCCTCTATCCACCATGCTATACTATTCTTTAGAGACAGGAAGATTTAAACGCTATTTAAGGAAAAACTTCCTAACAATTTGGTTGTTGTTTAGTTGTCTCAGTAGTGCTCAACTCTTCATGACCCCATTTGTGGTTTCCTTGGCAAAGATACTGGAGAGGTTTGCCATTTTCTTCCCCAGTTCATTTTACAGATGAGGAAACTGAGACAAAGAGAATTACATGACTTGCCCAGGGTCACCCAGCTAGGAAATATCTGAAGAGATTTGAACTCAGTAAGAAGAGTCTGCCTGACTCCAGGCCCAGCCCTCTATCAACTTCAATACCCAGCTGCCTTCCTAACAATTAAGATGATCCAAAAGTAAAATTAGATAGGGGGTCCCCATTCCCTGGAAGCCTTACATCAAAGGCTGATCCAGATGACTTCTTGCTGGGATGCTGGAAGAAGAATTCTTATTTTTGTATGGGTTAAACTAGTTAGCTTCTGAAGTTCCTTCCAACTGTGAGATGCTGTGATTCTGAGTCAAGTTGCTTAGTTTCTAATGTTGCCAATATCTCAGAGTATGATCTTAGGAGTCACTTCCCTACCTGGGCTCATTTTCTTCATTTGTAAAATGAGGGGGTTGGATAATCCATAAAGGACTTTAAAGCACTCACAGTCTGTGATTCAGTTCTTTAAACTGGCCTACAAAAAAAGTCAGGGCCATATTTTTACAAGGGGGATTTCAACAATTCTCAAGAGAGACAGGTATGTCGTTTCAGTAGGTAGATGTTTAGCATGAAGGATATTTGTTTAGCAGGAGAGGGGGAACAGGACAGCAGAAATTGTGTAACCTCATTTTGGCTTTGAAACAAGCTGTGACTTATACGGCATGGCATTTGTGTACCAGGAAATATGGTGTTTTTCTTATTCCTGGTTTTCCAAAACAGCAGTGTTGGACCCCCAGATTCCTTAGGGTAATAGGAAAGGTATATTGGGGAAGGATGCTTGTGGTTTGGTGGGGGTGGGAATGCATCTGAAAAAGAAAACCACTTTATCTAGTTTAATGACCTACAGTGGCTATCAGTTTTGGAGGAAAAAGGAACCAGCCTAGGTGTGGGCTAGAGTACTTTGAACTCACACCCAGGAAGTGAGTTGGCAATTAGTAAGAGATCCGATTTTCAGTGAATCGGCCCTCTCCCAATACCCCAGGGTTGGCAGGAGGGTATACAACAGAAATTCACAGTGGATAGAATGCTAGACAAGTAGTCTGGAGCTCTGTATTCTAATGCCCACAAAGGAGTGGGTAACTTTAGCTAAACTTCTCTAAGTCTGTTTTCTCATCTGTAAAATGTGGCTAATAATCTACCTACAGCACAGGATGCAGATAATGATAAAAAGGGCTTTGAAAAGTGAATAGTATTACAAATGCTTGGTGTCCTCCCCTCCCCCCCTCCAAAAAAAATAGCCCCTTCCCCTTCCTGAGTAATGGAGCTTGAGTTTTACCCAAAGGTGAATGTATCCCATTTGGAGCCAGTAATGCCTATGCTGCTGGGTTTTAATAGAACCTTCTGGAAGCTCTGCAAGTCTTGGATTAGGGGCTTAGAAGTGAATTGGGTTCCAGTGAAAATTGTTCACAGTAGGACCAGAGATCACAGCAATTAGAAGAAAGGGGATACTATGGTACAGGGGAAATAAATGCTTTTACACATAAGTATCTCATTTGATCTTCAAAACAACCCTGTGAGATGGGTGTTATTATTATCCTCATTTTGCAGATGAGGAAGTTGAGGCTGGCTGACAAGTTAAGACTTAAGTTGAAATCTCAGCTATGCAACTTCCTACATGAGTGGCCCCATTAGAATGTAAGTTATTGGCAAGTAGGGATTGTTTCATTCTTTGTATATGCCTGGCATAAAGAAGGTTGATTGATTTAAGTCATTTAACTTCTCGGGACCTCAGTTTCCTCATCTGTAAAATCAGAGTTGGACTGGATGACTTCCAAAGTCCCTTCTGGACCTAAATCCTATCACCAGGCCAAACCTCTCTCCTCTCTGCATTAAGGTGCTAAGTTATGCCAAACCAAAGGTTTCATCTATGACACAAGTTTTCTTTGGTTACGGAGGGTATACAACAGAAATTCACAGTGGGTAGTAGAATACTGGACCAGCAGTCTGGAGAACTGCATTCTAATGTCCACCTACAAGTGGGTAACCTTGGCTAAGCCTAAATTTAGCCTTGGTTAAGCCCAGGTTTTCTAAGTCTCCGTTTTCTCATCTGCAACACGGTTAATAATCTTTTCTATCTATTGGTTAACCCCTTGCTTAAGTTTAGTTTGAAGCCTGCAGAATAAGATTTGCCATTGGAAAGGACTGTTAGATGTTAGCTTTTCTAAACCCTCCAGGAGCAGGAATCTCCTCTTCAAAAGCCCTGAGAAATCACCAGCCAGTCTCTGCTTTGAAGACCTCCAGTGATGGTGATGGTGGGGTGTGTGTGTGTGTGTGTGTGTGTGTGTGTGTGTGTGTGAGAGAGAGAGAGAGAAAACACCTTTGATAACTCCCCAGGTAGCCCAGTATCTACTTCTCGATTGCTAAAACTTAAGAAAGTTTTCCCTTATATTGAGTTGAAGCTCTCTCCACAATTTCTACCCTAATTCTGCCCTGAGAACAAATCTAATCTTATCCCTGTTCAGATACTCGAAGGCCAACTAGTCATACCCCACCCCCTAGTCTTCTGTTCTCTAAGCTAAACACCCCCAGTTTCTTATTATAATGATAATGATAATAACAATAACAGCATTTGTAGTATGCTTTAAAGTTTGTGTAACACTTTACAAATATTATCTCATTTTATTTTCAATAACCTAGGGAGATGGGTGCTATTATTTCCTCAACCTCATTATTCCGGGCCAGGAAATTGCCCACGGTCACACAACTAGCCAGTGTCTGGAGGCAAAATTTAAACTCCAGCCTTTCTGATTCCAAGTCCAGCACTCTCTCTAAATGTCATGATTTCTAGTTCCTTTCCCAATCTAGTGGTCTCTATCATATCTCCTTCAGCCCATGAATGCCCCTCTCTAGATTTATATTGCTTAGTTCTAAACCGGGGTGGGGAACCTGCAAGCCTGGAGGCCAAATGTAGCCTTCTAGGTCCTTAGGTGCGGCCTTTTGACCAAGTCCAAGTTTTACAGAACAAATCCTTTTATTAAGGGGATTTGTTCTGTGAAGTTTGGATTTAGTCAGAAGGGTCCAACTTGAGGACCTAGAGGGCCACAAGTGGCCTCGAGGCTGCAGGTTTCCCAGCCCTGATAAACAATATCATGTTCCACATATATATAGTGTGACCAGGCTGAGGATGGTGGGAGGTCTGAAATACGAAATCTCTCTCAGAGCAGCTTCCATTGACTGTATGAGTGTTCTGGGCTGCCAGGACACACTATTGAATGAGCAGTGTGAATGATGTCCTGGGAATCCTTGTCTCTCTGTTGGAAGCTGACAACTAAGCCCTCATCTTCTGCCCAAATAGCAGAACTGTCCACTCTTCCTGTCTTTGTTCCTCCCTTTCTTTCACTCTCTGCCCCACACTTCTCCCATACCTGCTGGCCACAGCTGGGTTAGCTGCTGTCATCCCCTTGGGAAGCAGGGAGATAGACAAGATTATGGGATTTACATATTGCTTGTCTTCTCAATAGTTGCAAGAGGAGAGATTTGGAACTCAAATTTTAAAAATTAATGTTAAGATAAAATTAAAATTAAACAAAATTCTAGGATTTAGAGCTGCAAGGGACCTTAGAAAGCATAAAAGCATTTAATCTCTCTCTCTCTCTCTCTCTCTCTCTCTCTCTCTCTCTCCCCCCCTTCCCTCCTCCCCCTAGAGGAAACTAGAGTCTAGCAACTTGAAGTGATTCACCTATGGTCACAGAGTAAGTACCAGAGCCAGGATTTAAACCAGTTAGGTCACTTTCTGCTTAGGTGATGCTGAGCAATGTCATTATATGTTCTCTGTGCCTCAGTTTCCTCCCTGTAAAATGAAGGGAGTTAGATATAATGCAGCAGATTTATATAGCACTTTGAAATGGACAACATACATGCTTTATATGTTATCTTCCTCATTTGACCCTCCCAGCAGTCCTGAGAAAGGCACTATTATCCCTGTATAGGTGAGAAAATTGATGATGAGTGGCTCCAGGGTCACTAGGTCTAAATCTATGAGGCCCTGGTCTCTGACTCCAAATCTTCCACTCTTTTCAGTATACCACGCTGCTGCTTGGGTCCTTACAAATCAAGATTTTATAAATCAGACCCTGGGTACCCACTCCTATTCCTTCTCTGCCTCAGGCCCTTCCTCACTGGAAGCAGAGGGGAGAAGGGGCAGAACCCGGGGCTGAGAATGACATCTTAGACTCACCATGGGGCACCCTGGAGTCTCATGCTAATGCCTTTTCCTTCTCATATCTCACCTCTCTCTTCAGCTCAGGGTGGGACTGGAAGAAGAGAGGAATCTGGGGGAGACGCTAATTAGTTCTGAGAAATTAATAAAGAAAGCCTCATTTATTCTCCAGATCTAATTTCCGTCTTGGTGCTGTATTTTCCTGCCCAGTAAACTGCTGTCGGGTAAGCGGAGTTTGAAGAGGGTGGGATGGGGTGTGTGTGTGGGGTCAATCTGAAAGCAGACAAGTGAAATGGGTTTCTTCCTTACCCGCCCCTAGCCCCCAACCCACTCATACACCTCAGCACCTCCAGGAAGCCAACCTCAGACATTAAGCTGTCAAAACGGCTCCCAATTATCTCCCTCTATGCCCGGTGGCTCCAGCAGTGACAGGAGTAGTGTTGACTCATTCTGTCACCATACTGCCCTGCCCTGAGAACTACTCCAGGAAAATGCCATTTAATGAAGTCCTATGGCAGAGCTGGAGACGCCCTGGTCTCAGGGAGGAGGTCATCGGCCATGAGGGGACAGCTGACGGTCTCCTCCTCCTTCCATCCCCGAGGGGCCAAATCTTCCTTATCGCCCAATGAATGCTGAGTCAGTGAACTCTCAAGAGGTCATCCGTACCTCCCACAGTCTCCAATCTACACCTCTTCAGGCCAGAATGCATAAAGGCATTACCCATGGAAAAAGAGCATCTTATAGAGCCCAAGCAGTAGGGAAGTTCTTTCTGTAGTTTAACTGCCATCCCAGGAGCTGCAACTGAAACTCCCTTCATTTGTCTTTGGAAACAGAGCCTAGGGGAGAATTACAGCGAGTCAGCCATATTCAGAAGCAGTTCTAGGCAGGAAGAAGGGCTGGAGAAAGCCAAACTGACCCTGGGTGATACGGGAAAACGCTACTGATTCTTTGGACTTCAGCTATACCCTGACAGGCCCTACCATCTCTTTCCTTGTTCTTTCTTTCCCTATAGGCTCTCTTTTCCTCTAACAGATGCTTAGAAGCCAGGAGACTGGCTGGGCTGCTTCTCTCTTCACCATTCCCCCCCAGCCAGGGACCACTGTGCTACTGGCAAATGCTGGTCCCATGCAGGCCGCTCTCTTTACCCCTGCCTTTTAGTCCTTTCTTGCCTCTCTCCCAGTAGTAGTTGAAGTCCAGTTAGGATTTTGAGACTGCTTCCAACCCAGGAAGCAAATGAAGAATCCGCAGTCCCAGGGACCTGGGTGACACAACCTTTGGCTTCTTTTCACCTCTTCTTCAACATCTGCTACAACCCAAGAGGGAGTGAGATGACTGACTCAGCACTGCCCCTGGGACTGGTTGGCTAGGAACCTAGGGGACAGAGGGAAGGAAGCAATGGGAAAGCCTAGAGAAAACACAGGAGCTCAGAAGCCAGCTTCAAGGTCTTACACTGGTTCCTGAACTGGTTCTTACCTGTCCTAGAAAGAGAGTTTGAGAGGCAATGTAGTTCAGAGCACCTGAATTTGAATGCTTCTTCTGGTAGAACATGCTACTTGTTATTAGTGTGACCTTAGGCAGGTCACTTAACTCTCTGCACCTCAGTTACCTCATTTCTTAAAAGAGGTTAAGAGAGGTCACAAGACTCTTTTACACGCTTAAAAATTGAAGATCGCTAGGTTTTAAATATTGATAGCTAACACATTAGAAATTAAAACATCTTAGTATTATTATGAAAATACTTTTGATCTCATCAGACACTCCTTTTCCTCTGATATTGCCCTAGAGGTCACCAGACAACACTCTGAGAATCTCTGGGCTTGATGACCCCACTATGGTTCCTACAATTCTAAATTACAATTCTGGGGAACAAATCACCCTTTGTGTCTTATTTTTTTTTCCTAGAAGTTTTACTTTCTTAGTTCTGTTTTTTTAAACTAATTATTCCTCATCTTGCTCAAAGTAGGTTTAAAAAATTTATTGGAATTAAATTGTGGAGAGGCCACCCAGAGGGACATTCTTTAGGAAGAAATGAATAATACACAGTCAGATACTAAGGTATTGACTATATTTTCCAAGTACAGCGAGTCTGTCTTCCCTAACTCCCTTCCTTTGGACTCAAGATGAAATTTGGATGTCAAATTTTGACATCTACCTAGGAAGTAGCTGCAACCAGCCCCTGTTCCTAATTCTGGGTTCTATTTTTTCCAAAAGATCTTTTTTCCGGGGCAGCTAGAGGGCGCAGTGGACAGAGCACCGGCCCTGGATTCAGGACGACTTGAGTTCAAATCCGGCCTCAGACACATAACACTTACTAGCTGTGTGACCCTGGGCAAGTCACTTAACCCCATTGACTAGCCAAAAAAAAAAAAAAGATCTTTTTTCCCAGTCCTCAGACTCTGCCCTCCCTTCCTTGACCTTCCGTCTCTGTAGTCTTGCCACATAACTATACTTCCATTGAAGGGCCCTTGATCTTGAGACATTCTCCTCTGTTCTTGCTCACCTCTGCTTCTCATTAGGTCTTTCAAACTCTGCCCTAACCCTTCCCCAGAAACTCCATTGGCTAGGAAAAGGTACTGTCCCTTGAGTATGGATGGTCAATAATCTGGTGACAGAAATCAGTCTTCCCCATTTTTTACAGTATTGGCCTAATTTTTTTAGTTACCAGGAAGAAAGAACTATACATTTTTCCTCCCCTCAGAGGATCACAGAATATTAGAACTAGACAGGACCAATCAGTCTGATCCCTTCAAATACTGGGGAACTGGTAAGTTAGGAACCCAGGGGACAGAGGGAAGGAAGCAGATGAGGAAACTGAGGCCTAGACAGATGAAATTATTTGTCCAAGGAAGGTCACCCAGCTAACAAGTAGAGCCTGGGACTCCAAAACAGGTCACTGATTCCAAATTCAGTTTTATTTCCATAACATGACATTTTATAATATTACTATATATTATAGCAGAATATATATTTTTATAATACAATATAAATTCCTCTCCTCCTGAATTCAAGGAACTCTATCTCCTTTTCACATTCTTTCTTACTCCAATTTAGCAAGCCTGCTCCCTCTGATTTTATTATTCCCTCTCCAAGACTGTTTTGGCACTCAGCATTCTCCTTGTCTCAGAATGTATTCTCACTTTCCCTCTTTACCAAGCCTGTTGCCTCTCTTCTACCCAAAACCTATTGAAGACTTTTCTCCTCCAATAATCTCACCCTGGTACTCCATCTAGCTCCAACCACTCCATTTACTCTTGCCCTCTCTTGGTATTACTTATGGACATAGCTCCCAAGAGATGAAAGGGGCCTCAAGAGCTCATCTGGTCCAGACCCTTACCTTTCAGCTGTTGTGGCATTTTCCCTATTTTACAGATAAGGCAAATGGAGCCTAGAGAGATTAGGGTCACAGAAGTAGTATTTATTTGTATTCGCTTATTTGTGTTTGCTCGATGGTAGATACAGTGTGGAGAGTGCTGGCTTTGGAGTCTGCCGGTTTCAAATCCCAGCTCTGTCAGTCTGGGCCTCAGTTCCCCATTCAAAACAATTGGGGGGGGCAGCTAGGTGGGGCAGTGGATAGAGCACCAGCCCTGAAGTCAGGAGGACCTGAGTTCAAATGTGACCTCAGACCTAACCTAGGGGACAGAGGGAAGGAAAGGCTAGAGAAAACACAGGAGCTCAGAAGACAGCTTCAAGGACTTGCACTGGTTCCTGAACTGGTTCTTGTCTGTCTTAGATTGGGATTGACACTTACTAGCTGTGTGACCCTGAGCAAGTCACTTAACCCCAATTGCTTAAAAATCAAACAAACAAACAAACAAATAAATAAATAATAAGTAAACAAAAAAAAATTGGGAGATTGGACTACATGGACTTTTGAAGTCTCTTCCAGCTTTATTATCTCTTTTCCAAACCTTAGAATTGAAAGCGACCCCAGACATCATCTACTCTAACCCTTACCCAGAAGCTACTTGGTGTCAAAGGCCAGCATTCAAATCTTCCTTCAGACACTTACTAGCTATGTGACCCTGGGTAAGTCAATTAAACTCTTAGCCTCAATTTCCTTATGTACAAAATGAAGGGGATGGCCTTCAAGGCTCACTCCAGCTCTAAGTCTATGGATCTAATGTTTCCTATCTACAACATCCTCCAGGAAATGACTTTCTTTCTTCTTTCTTTCTTTTCTTTCTTTCTTTCTTTCTTTCTTTCTTTCTTTCTTTCTTTCTTTCTTTCTTTCTTTCTTTCTTTCTTTCTATCCCTTGTCTCTCTGGAAAAATAAAATCCCCCAATAAGTGTATGTCCCCCAAGTGATTTTCATATGACAAATATATATGTTATGCTTTGTCTCTCTGGAAAGCAGGTATAGACCAAACACCCATTCAGAGCTGACTGGTAGGCCTACCTGAATCTAAGACACAGATGGACTGAAAGCCCTCAGCTAGTATAAAGGATACTGGGTATGGAAACAGAGATTTGGGTAAAAATTCCAACTCAAACATTCACTAGTTGAATGACCCTGGACTTCTGAGATTTTATTTTCTTTTAAGCAAAATGGAGGTAATAATATTTATACTATACATCTCATAGGGTTGCTATGGGAAAAGGGCTCAAGAAACCTTAAAGTACTATGTAAATATGAATTAGTAACATGACTTAAAGCTTTCCTTCCTGTTTTCTCTAAGGCACACTTAAATCCCTTCTTAGACTGGGAGCTGTCTAAAGAACGAGCAGGGACTGTACCTTTCATCCTCCGGAATTTCTGCACACTGCTTCCATTAGAGTATTCACTCTTTGAGGGCAAGACCATGTCTTATTCACTTTAATAAGATCTATTTCCCTGTTACCTTGTTCATACTCAAAAATTGACTGCAATGAATGAATAAAGGGTTGGGACAGGTTCGGTCTATACAGTGAGGGCTCAGTATTCTGGGCTGCTAGATGGACTGACCAAATTTCAGATCAGTAGCTGGCAGTCCAGCAAGAGAAAATTGGAGCTGAGTGTCGGTTACCACTAGCCTTGGAAAACTTGGCTTCAGGGGAGAGAGAACAAACCTGAGTCAGGGCTTTGAGTCACAACTCTGCTGCCTGATCACAGTAAGCTTGCCCCCCTGACTTCTCTGGTGCTAGTTATGAGGGCTGGCAACAGGAGACAATTCTATGATCTCATTTCTAGAGATGTCAGGGAAGGCCCTTATCTGATAGGAAGCAGACTCATGGAAAACATCTTTCCCTTCCTCCTTGACTCAAACAGTTGTGTGTGTGTGTGTGTGCACGCGCGTGTGTGCTCATGTGTGCGTATGATGGTGGTGTGGTCTCTTAGTTGCATGGACAGGCTCAGATAAAGGGTTGATGTATGTTGGCCAGGCCAAGAGTTAATCTAGCGGTGTGTTTATGTGGGAGCAGCAGGGAGGTTGAGAATAGGGAGGTATGTTCCAGATAAGAAGGAACAGGTCAAGACCCAGCAATTAGGAAGAACAGATTGCCTTTGGCTGTTATCACAGCTCATCTACCAAGTGGGGAACATCCTAGAATCACTGACAAGGTCAGAAAGGTCCTACAGGTCTTATCCATGCTCCTGCTTCCATACTCAATGGTCTGTTCCCCATCCACTGTGTGTACAGCAGAACTCCAGGCCAGGGATGGGGGTGGAGGGGAGAGAAACCATACTTTGCAGGTTAATCTGACTTTCTCTGCCTTATCCCTCCTGAAGTCTCCTCTCCTTTCCACCTCTAAGAGTTCAGCACAATGGCTAATGGAGTATGTACATATATGGAGGCAGGGGAGTAGAGGGTGGGTGGTGAGCGGAGAATGAAACAGAAATTGGATGACTATAGGTAATTGCCTTGAAACAGTTAGTCTTTATTGGTAACTCATATGAAAAAGATGCAATGACTCAAAGAATCAGGCCAAAGAGAGCCTACAAATATCAGGCAAATGGAGTTCACAGGGCCACGGCCGGCACAGACTCAGAGGACAAATTTGAGTGGAATTCAGTGAGCTTAGTTAGGGTCAGCTTCCTTGGAAGTGGTGACTCTTAAGATCTTTGAAAGAAGGAATAGTTATGGCTTGGCAGAGAAAATGGGAGAAAGGTCTCTGGGAACGGAGAATATATTCTTATTAAGGACAGCCCATGCCTCATTCATTTATGTCCCAAGCACATAGCACGGTGCCTGGCACAGTTGGGGTTGAATTCAGGGGTTGTGGCAGCTGCCCCTCCTAAATACCCATTTTCAGAGTCCACACAGTGAATCCTTGATTCCTTCTTGGGGGGGGGCGGGGAAGGGCAGAGAAAAACCCTGAGAGGCAAGGGAATAGGAGGCATCTCACCTGTCCCAATACCCACCTCCACTATTCTGCTGAGCTTAGATGAAACAGCTGGCAGCCTGGCTTCCCATGTCTACCTGCACACAATCTGTCCTCACTGCCTCCATGACTGAATGGCTTATGGGGGGTGGGGGAGGGGTGGAGGTAAGGCAGGAGGGAGGGAGAGCCCCAGTACCAAACAATGGCCTTGAGCTAAGACAAGGGAGATGCTTGTTTCTCTTTATTTATGATTGTTATTGGGAAGAAAACCAGCCTCCTGGCTCTGGGTTAGGCTGTGAGCCAGGCCCTTGCTCTCCTCTACCAACTTCTACCTTCTCCTCTCTCTTCTTTCTCCCCCTCTTCAGTCTCACCAGGGCACAGGTTTTCCAACACACTGAGATCAAATAACTTTTCACTCAAAGGGAAAGATATTATCTCCCTTCACCATTCAGCACAAACACCAGCAGACCCAACATTCCTAGATTAAAAGCCAATTAGGATGGCTTTGTTTTTTGTAGGGGCAGCAGGTCTGCCTGGCATCCTCCTTGGGAACTGGATCTCTTTGTGGGGAAAGTGGCTGCCTACCATAACTCCCCACACAAAACACTCTCTGCATCTGTGTACCCCGCCCTCCATACTGCTGACATCTTTTCTCTCCGAGTGTATGCAGCCTGGGGTTCTAACTATAGGGGGCATAGCTGATGGGTAGATTAAGAGTATTTTTGGAAGAATGGAGAGTAAATGGGGGGGAAACACTGTATTAAACACAATTCTCTGGGTGAAAAAAGATCTTTTTCAAACAATAAGCAGTGACTGTAACCTTTGTTGGAGTCATTATTTTACCTCCATAAATTGTCTTATAAATGCTCCCACCCTTTGGCTCAGAGGCAGAGAGACTGGACCTGTGATTTCATGGGTATAGATAGGGAATTCCTGGATAAGGAAACTCCTTCTACTAATGCAGGTTGGCACCTTATTGTCTTAGTGAACTGACCAGAGTACTTAGAGGTTGTGACTTGCCCAAGGTCACATAGTTCACTAGCCATCTGACTTACTAGTGAGGGGAGGGGAAGGAAAAGAGAGATAGAGACAGAGAGAGGATAGAAGGGGCAGGGGAGGGGAGGAGACAAGGAGGATACAACATGTAAACGGACAAGTAAAAAAAGATAAGAGTACTTGGGCCTGAAGTCAGGAAGATTCATCTTCATGAGTTCAAATCTGGCCTCAGACACTAGTAGTACGACCCTGGACACTAGTAGTACGACCCTATTTGCCTCAGTTTCTCATCTGGAGAATGACCTGGAGGAGGAAATGGCAAACCACTCCAGTATCTTTGCCAAGAAACCCCCAAATGGGGTCACAGTGAGTGGGACAAAGACAATTTGTAAAGGGAAAGAACAACCACCACTGGGGGGTGGGGGGTGGAAGGAACAGTTTCTAGGAGGTAGTCCTCGAGTTGAGCTAAGAGGGAAGCTAAGGATTCTAAGAGGCAAAGGTGAGGAAGGAGAAAATTGCTTGAGAGGGAAATAGCCTCAGAAAAGATAGAAGGGAATAGGATGCCTGAAAAGTCTGGAGAATAGTAAGCAGACCATTTTGGCTGGAACGCAGTACGTGAAAGAGTAATGTGAAATGTAACAAATGCCTGCCATACACGACAGCATGAAACAAGATCTTTATGTCAAGTTTTCAGTTTGCAGAAGTGCTTTTCTCACTGTAAGACGGGCCATGTATCACCACCCCCATTTTATAGAAGAGGAAGGTGCAGCTTAAAGAGGCTATCGCTGTTGTTTCAGACAGGGTAAAGAGAAATGGGATGCACCAAATGTTCAGACAGGTGGATTAGGAATTGGTTGAATGGCTGGACCCAAGCAGCAGGCACTAACGGTGGGATGTCACCTTGGAAGAGGGTCTCTGATGGAGCATCAGAAGGATATGGGCTTGGCCCTGAGCTACACAACCCTTCTGTGAGTGACAGATAAAGGCTCAGATGCAATGCTTATCAAATTTGACACAAAGCTGGAAGGTATAACTAATATGTCAGATGACAGAATCAGGATCCAAAAAGAATGAATGATTGAATACAATACATTTAATATGGATAAATGTAGCCTTACACTAGGGTTTAAAAAAAAAACACCACCACAAATTCTCAAGGACAAGACTGGGAAGGCATGGAGGTTATTTGGAAAAGATCTGGGGATTTTAGTGGACCTCAAAGCCTAATAAATGGTGTGATACGGCAGCTAAAAACACTAACTTAGTTGGAGGTTACATTAAAAGAGGCAAGCGTTCAGGAATAAGGGAGTGGTAGTTAACCAAGAATGTATCCTGCTCAGTTCTGGATGACCATGTTTTGTGGTTCAGTTGTTTCAGTTGTGTGACCCAATGTAGGGTTTTCTCAGCAAAGATACTGGAGTAGTTTGCCACTTCCTGGTCCAGCTCATTTTACAGATCAGGAAAATGAGGTAAACAGGGTGAAGTGACTTGCCCAGGGTCACAACAGCTAGTAGTGTCTGAGGCCAGATTTGAACTCAGGAAGATGAGCCCTAGGTGTTTTAGGAAGACTATTTATAAGTTGGAGGAGAATTTGATTATTCATATACATCAGGCCTGTACAACTTGCAGCCAGCTGGCTGCTTATGCGTGCCAAAGGATTTCTTCTACATACAAAGGATGTTTTCCTCTACATTTTTTTGCAGGCCACCAGAAATCCTTTGGCATGGTGCTATAAGTGGCCCAAGGGCCCTAAGCGGCAGAAAGTTGTGCAGGCTTAATATACGTCACACTGATGCAGGATGAAGTGTCTTATATGAGGTTTGGTTGAAGAATGTGGGGAATTTTAGCCTGGTGAAAGAGAGACTTGGGGGGAGGGGGGTGAAGAAGAAAATGATGCCAATCTTTTAAGTATTTGAAAGGCTTTCCTGTCTGGAAAAAGAAAGAAAGAAAGAAAGAAAAGACTAGGAAGGTTAGACTTCCTGTGAAGAGACTTCCCCAAAATTAGAGCTATCCCAGAGTGGAATAGGCTTGCCTTGAGGCAGTAGGTTTTTCTTCTCACTGGGGTATTTTTTTTTAAGGCAATTCATTTAAGTGACTTGCCCAGGGTCACACAGCTGGTAAGCATCAAGTGTTTGCTCAGAGGTCTATTTTGAACTCAGGTCCTACTGACTCCAGGACTGATGCTCCATTCCCTGCGCCACCTAGCTGCGCCATCACTGGGTGATCTTCAAGTAAAAACTGGATGACCATTGCTGGGGATGTTGCTGAGGGCTTCTTCTTTAGCTGTGAGTTGGAATAGATAGAGGGCCCTTCCAATCCCTTCCAACTCTTTAAGATTCTCTAAGGTTGACTGACTTGCCCAGAACCACACAACCAGTTTGTGTCGCAGCCTGGATCGGAAGCTGGGCTTCTTGGTTCCAAGCTTCGAGGGGAGAGAGGTTGGAGGAAGCAGAAGCAGGAAGGGAATGGAGCAGGCAAAAAGCTGCGAAGTTCAGGAGCTTGTGAGGAGAACAGATGGTAGAGGAGAGACTGAACTTTGAAATGGAGCTTGGCTGGAGGCGGCTCACAAGGTGTTTGTCTCTATCCTGACCCTGGGCCAAGGGCCTTAGGCTTGGGTTATAAAGCACCTCTAACATGCCACCAAAATGCCCTCCCTCAGCCACACCCAGAGTCTCCGCCCTTCTTCCTTTATCCCTGGAAGCAAAGGGCTCTGTTATCAGCCTCCCGCTATTCTCTCCACACAGCTCTTCTGGAAAGAATCACATCTTCCTCAAGTAACATTCATTAAGAAAAGCTTGGGAGATCATCTTGTTCCGGTGCTCTCCATTGGCAGTTGAGGAAACTGAGGAAACTCGGACAAGGCCAAGGAAGTTGTCCAAGGCCACACCACTAGTAAGGAACAAAGCTGCCGTAGCCTCTTTCCACCGTGGAATGTACTTCTTCTCAATGGCACTGACATTTGATGGGAAACCAGCAATGCTCCCAGAAACTACATCAAATCCAAATTCCTTAGCTTATGTTCAAGGTTCTCGCCCACAACTGCTATCCCTAAGAAGTTCCATTTAGCTTATCTCTCTTTTTACCCCTGAGTTAACCATGTAAAAGCAGTCATGAAACATGAGAGCTGGACGGGCCTTAGACAGCCACGCAGCACAGTGGAGAGAGAGTCAGGAAGACTGGAGTTCAAATCCAGCCTCAGACATTTAGTTGTATGATTCTGGGCATGTCACTTAACCACCATCTGGATTCTTCAGTTTTCTTATCTGTACAATGAGAATAATGCTAAAACCTACCACACAGAGATGATATGAGGTTCAAAGGAGATCATCATATCTGTAAAGCACTTCATAAACCTTAGAGTGTTATATAAATGCTAGTTATTATTATAATGATATCATCTAGTCAAATTCCCTTAATTTACAGATGAAGAAATTAAGGCCTATAGGAGTAGTGACCTGTCCAAGGTCATACAGCAAATAGGTGGAACTGGGACTAGAACCCAGGTCTCAGAATCACGGACTATTAGAACTAGACAGGACCTAAAAAGTCATTTGGTAAACCCATGCCTGCCCACAGTCATCTAGCCTTTGCTTCCAGTGACAGGAAACTCCTTACCTCCTGAGGTAGCTCATGGTAGTCCCTTTGGACAGCTCTAATTATTATTATTATTATTGTTATTATTTTTTGGCGAGGTAATCGGGGTTAAGTGACATGCCCAGGGTCACACAGCTAGTAAGTGTTAAGTGTCTGAGGCCACATTTGAACTCAGGTCCTCCTGACTCCAGGGCCGGCCGGTGCTCTATCCAATGTGCCACCTAGCTGCCCCCCTAGTCCTTCTTCTTAAACCTCGCTACCATATTTCCCCCTTCCTCCCAGGTCATTCTTCTTCCCCAATATTCTACTTCCCAAAACTCATACCATCCCCACAGTTTTTCATCCTGACACCTTCACAGAGGGACCTGCCAAAGGTATTCCATTTCTCCTCCATCCTCACTGCCAAGTCATGTTCTTGGCTTCCTTCCCAACCCTTCTTCATGTCTACCTCCCTCCAGGAAGCTTTCTGAGATTAATTCTACTGAGTTCAATTTTTCCAGAAGCTCTAGTAACCCTTATAGTGAGTGAGCTCAGATCTATAACTCCTTGCAGCTACAATATGCAATACTCAGTTCTATGGACGGTGTGTGTGTATGTGTCTTGCTATTTGTTTGCATAAGGGTAACTAGGTGGCACAGTAGATAGAGTGCCCGGCCTGGAATCAGGAAGACCTGAATTCAAATTCAGCCTCAAACACTTACTAGCTGTGTGACCCTGGGCAAGTTGCTTAACCCAGTTTGCCTCAGTTTCCTCATCTGTAAAATGAACTGGAGAAGGAAATGGCAAACTATTCCATTATCTTTCCCAAGAAAACCCCAAGCAGGGTCACAGAGAGTTGGACATGACTGAAATGACTAAACAAAAACATCAATATTTATTTGTGGGGTACCTAGGTTTGTGCAGTGTGTCCTAACGCCTGCCTTCATATTCAGGACAAGACTCTGCAAACAGGAGGCCTGGGAATGGCAAAGGTAACCAAGAAATCTGATTCTAGAGCTGATGCCTAACCCCCATCTTTATCAGATGCTACTGAATATTAACTAAGAAGTGTGAGCCCGTGTCCCAAGAACTGTACCGACAATACATCAAAGGGAAGTATACTCAGCCCTTTGAGAAAATACTAAGGTAGCAGAGCCCGCAAGCTGAGCTTGGGGCCTGGAGTCCCCGAAGCACAAAGCACTAGGCTACACGCTGGTTTACTCTCCAGGCAGTCGGATTCTTCAGTAACAGACAAGAGAGTGGGCATGGCTTTCCCTAGAGACCAGCCCAGAAAGTAGCACTGAAAAAAACCAGAACTGGCTGTCCAGAAGTAAAAGGGGAAACAATACAACATAGATTCTTGGTGTGTTAGAGTGCATCAGAGCCCTCGGGAATCCAAAGCATTGCCCAGCTGGCCTTCAAGTACATACATCCTCCCTGCTGTTCCCAATGCTCTCAACTTCCCTCCTTAGACCACCTTGTTTCATCTCCACAAGTCTACCTTGAAATCTATGCTCCTCTGATCCCGTGAAAGTCCCACGGTGAAGCCAAAAGCAGAAGGCTGAGAGCCCAGAAAGCAAGGAAAAAAAAAATCAGTAGGTAAACAGAGTTCTTTATCCGGGACGCTTCTAAGTCAGCCAGGCAAATTATACCCTCACTTAAATAAGATACAGACTGAGACACACATTTTTTTGGACGTAGCTAATGTGGGAATTTGTTTGCTTGACTCTGTGTGTTTACTGCATGGGTTTTCTTTTTCTTTCTCAAAAGTGTGTTGTGGAGGGGAGGAGCTTGTGGAGGTGGGGAAAGAAAATAATCCCTTGTTAATTGAGAAATATTTAAATTTTTAAAAAGCATACCCTAGCAGACAATGCATATCATGCTCCTACTATCTCACCTCTGATCTCTCAGGTTCTTTTAATGTGGTCTACTGTGGGTTTTTTTCTTTTCCTCTTGGAAATAAAGAGGGGCCCTTATTTTCCAGTTGGTACAAAAAGGGGATCCTGCCATCAAGGCCTAACCCTGTAGGATGTTAAACAGTATTCTCCAAGCCACTGGCTGAGGATACCACCTTATTGAAGCAAGTGAGGTTTGGATCAGACATAAGGAATGGGCTTCTTACATGTGGGGAGGGAGGAGGTTGGCTGGGGGGTGGGGTGGGGTTGTGGAATCTCCTACCAGGGACCAAAGCTTATTTTCCTGGGGTTATGAGTGGCTGTCCGGAAGGAAAGGCTGGCCAAGATACTCCCTGGAGGGCACCATCTAGGACCTCATCTTCACTTTCTATGAGTTTTTTTTTTAGATTTAGTTTGGCTTTGCTATCTGATCCTGCTGTAGATAGCTGAGGCTGCAAGCAGGAATGATGACTTAGAAGGAGAAATATGAAGACAAAAATGCTTCGGCATCTCTTTATGGTGGGGGGAAACACAGAAGTGGCTGAGTGGGAAACAGCAGGGTGGGGGCCCAGGCTGGGATGGACCTGCGGGAGCAGGGACGAGGATGACCGCTAATGGAGAAGGTCGGGAGAAAGCAAAGAGGAGCAAGAGCTGAACACACAGACTGACTGGTGAGGCCAGCCCAGCCCAGAAAGTACTTATGAATGGAGAGGGAGGAAGTGAGCTGTGGGGGAGCCAGAGAGGAGTCTGGGAAATAGTAGAGGCTGAGGACAAAAGAGGTTGGAGTATGGAGAGAGGATTGCCATGGCCAAAGGGGACTCCCAAGGTCTCTGCCAGGGGAACCCTGAGCTTTATTTTTAGCTAGGGGTTTGGGAGGGGGACATGTAGGGGAATAAGGTTTGAGGGGGAGGACCTCTGTTGTTTTTTCCCCGACGTCCCCCAGGCTACTTGTCTCTCAGTAAACCTCAGTCTCAAGCCACTTGGTTGTCATGACAACAGGCCAGAATGGAACAGATGGTCTCCACTAGCCAAATTCCAATTAGACAGGGCCAGCTGAGGGAGGAATCACTCAGGCCACGAGAGGCTCTGCACATGCTCCCCTCTCCTCCCATCTGTCCCCTCCCAAAACATCCTCATCCTTTCTTGATTCCAGCCTCTTTCTCCACACAGCAACTTTCTACATGATAAGTGGAGAGGGGTGGGGAGGGCACTCCTCTATACCTCACAAGTCTAGCTAAAATGTGGTGTCATAGGGAAACCCCTGGAAGGGTAAACATTAGTCAGTCACCTTCAAATCCAGAAGGTCACTCTAGCCAAGGTCTTCCCTTTTACCTACAGACTAATTAGGAATTCTTATGCCTGGAACAAATCAAGGTTAGAGAGTGGGTTCAGACTACAGTCCAAAGACAGTGGGACTGTAGGTGCAGTCAGGCTGGGTGAGAAGGTGGCCAGTCCCCCTGAGAGTCTGACCCTCACCTCTGTAGCACCGGGGGCAGGGGAAGGTGGGCCCTAATGAAGGGGCATCATGCAAACTGTTCCTAAGGCTTGTCAAAGTCAAGGAAAGTAAAGTCCATCTTGAGACCACATAAAAACTCTGGGCAAAGCTCCATTTAACCCATGAAAATGATTGCTTTGCTTCTGCTCTCCAGTGGGAAGGGGGAGCCACAACATTGGAAGGAGGGAAAGTGTCTTATATGTACAGAGCATACTGAAACAGAAACACACATAAACACATGTGTTCACACTAGTTCACAACTAATAAATACATAGGCACATACACGTGCATATATCTATGAGCACAGAAGTGTCAAAGCAAGAATAGAATGACGTGGTCTCATCGGCATGCTGGACATGACAAAGTGTTTGACTCCCACCTTGGACACTTACTTAGCTAGATGACTCTGGGCAAATCACTTAACATCTCTGGGCCTCAGTTTCCTCAAGTATAAAATGAAGGGGTTGTATAACCTCTTAGGTCCCTCACAGCTCTAAATCTATGATCTATGACACACAGTTACGTGCTTGGATTAACACAGAACAAAGCAATGCTTTATAAAACACAAAATAAACATTATCACACTTTTTTTTTAAAACCTAGCAATTCTTGCCTCTCCAAAACACACACATCACATACTCATAAGCTCAGTATCCATAAAGCACACATACACATTATATATATAGTAAACCCACAATTATAAAAAGCCATGCATAGCTACATAACAAATGTAACTACACACAGAATGCCACCTGCTCATACCACTACAGCCTCTCTGGAGGTTGGATAGCCAAAGGCTTCTGTGTCTGCCTGACACAGAGAAGGTGGAAATCAGGGAAGCTGGGGTTTAGAGCATCATCAAAGTAGGGGAAGGGAGCATCCCTGGGCAACAAGCTACGTTTGAATGAGGGATCTTGGTTCTGGGTATGGGATCAATTGAGCCACAGGGATGTCAAAAACAAAGTGTTAGAGTGGCTGGAAGGGAGGCAGCGTGGTATAATGAGAAGAGGCCTAGATTTGGAATCCAGAAGACCTAGGGTTAAGTCCCAGCTCTTCCTTCCAGCTGGGTTTAAGTCCCAGCTCTTCCTTCCAGCTGGGTTTAAGTCCCAGCTCTTCCTTCCAGCTGGGTTAAGTCCCAGCTCTTCCTTCCAGCTGGGTTTAAGTCCCAGCTCTCCCTTCCAGCTGGGTTTAAGTCCCAGCTCTTCCTTCCACCTGTATGACCTTAGACATTCTGTTGCCCCTTTCTCTGCCTCAGTTTCCTGAGTGGGGATTGGACTAGCATCCCATCCAGCTCCTTATCTATGATCCCATGAATCTGATCTTCTCCTGGGATTCAGAGGAAGATCCCTTAGAAGAAATGAAGCAGGAAGCTTTCTCAAAAAAGGTCAGCAGGGAAAGTTTCCCATAGGGTTACACTAGAGAGTTTTGACCTTCTAGGGAAACTACAAGGCCCAAGTAGGTCACCTTGCCCCCATTCTGTGGGCCAGTGCCAGGCCCCTCCTTACCATGGTGATAGATGCTGATAAAAAGGGCCTAATGCCAAGTAAGCTACTGGGGGCAAGTCGGGTACTGACAAGGAGAAGCACTAGCAGAGCTCCGAGTCTTCTTATGTGGAGACTATGAGCCAGCACCCCCCCCCCTTGCCCTCCACCCTACCACAGCCCGTTTGAGGAAGGGGTATGGAGTTCCTTCTGCCCTGCTTCCTGGCAGACTGAAATATCAAGGAAACATCAGAAGGGTCTGTAGGGGTGAACAGCTAAACCAGGTCACTTATCTTCCCTAGGATTAAACACTAGGCTGGCTCTCAAGACCAAAACCTTATTGGGGATAGGGGAAAGAGGGCACCCAGATCAGACAAGTGGCCCCGAAGTCCCCCTGGGGCTACAGGAGAGAAATAGTAATAGCTTGGACTGAACCAGGAGGACTTGCCGGCTTGAGAAGGGTGCCCCCCCTCACCCCAAAGGAGAGGATGGGGATTGTCTTTTAGAAGACTCCAGGACACAACCCTAGAAAGTGCAGGGGGAAGGAAGGAAGCTGAAATTTGGAAGGAACATTGTCAATGATTTATTAACCACCTTCACTAATTATTAACTAAGGTGGACTTCCTGGTCTGAGTTTCCAAATCTTGGGCTCCAGCACCTTCCCTAAATTTCTCCTTCTGCTCTAGTCTGCCTGCCCATTTTTCCCCAACAGGTTCTATTACTTTACCTCAGCTCTAGGTCTTTGCTTCATTCTCCTTTTCTCTAAGTTACCACATCCCTTCTTCTCTCCCCCGAACCCCTCATTACTTTTTATCTTCTGCTCTGCCCCAGTTCCTTGTTCCCTCCTTGTCTGAGCCTACGGATTCTTATTACATGGACTGGCAAACTGCACCACCCTCCCCAGGTGGGGAGTTCTGGTCTTACTGTAGATGAATGGAACTACAGTTTCCAGGAGGGGGGGTTTTTGTTAAAAGCTTTTATTTGGAGAACTTCCTTGGGGGAATATGAGGACCACTCCCATGTCAGTCCATGGCCCTTCCTCCACATTTGGGAAGTGGGCCATGGGGAATCTACTCTACCTGAGTCCTCCCTCTCCTTATCCCTTCCCTAGCCTTCAGGGATCTGGCAAGCTGAAGTCTGAGGTGCCCGAGGAAGGGGCATAGGAATGCTACCACCCATCCCATGCCATGCATTCCCTTGTAGGGAGGGGTCTGATGCCAGGAGGAGATGGGCAGAAATTGTAGATAAATGACAGGCCCAGGGAACTGGAGAGAAAGGTGGGGAAGGATGAAAATTCTAGCCCTCGGGGTGGGGGTGGGGGGCTCCTCTGGTGGGGGGAGTGGCTGGGCTTGGGAAAAGATGGCCCAGAGATGAGAGGGGACAGAGTGAGGAGGAAAGCAGGAAAAGGTGAAATAAAGTGCAATGTCAGACCCACTGAGGTGAAAGCTGATTTACTCCTTGGCAACATGGACTCCAGGTCTAGAAGCATATCACAGTGGAGGAAGTACATTCATAGACTGTAGAAACCTGGGATTACATAATAAACACTTTAACAGTTACTAGTTGATCCTCTGAGAGAACCTCAGTTTCTTTATTCTGTAAAATGGGGATAAAAATACTTGCACTGTCTACCTCATAGTGCTGTTGTTGTGAAGCATCACAGACATGTAAGTCTATTGTCATCCACTAAGTCAGTCCAGCCCAGAGAAGAAAGGTGAGAAGTGTGTGTGGCTGTCCTGGGGCTGAAGGGGGCTTCTGAACAAAGAGCAGTTACCGTTGATGAGAAGAGAAGAAAGAAAGGGAACGGTAAGGGAAGAGGAAGACAGAGGAAAAGGACAAGGAAAGGAAATAAAAGGGATAAGGGGAGGGAAAAGAAAGGGCTCTCTTAGGGGAACAGAGGGAGGCCAAAGAGGGGGAAGCAGGAGGAAGGGGAGGGGAGAGGAAGAGGAGAAAGAAGGCATCAGCCAGGTGAATCTTGGTGCTGGGATTATTCCTGCTGGGACTGTCATTTTTGCCTTTGTACACCCATCATGAGGCATTTAGGAGTTTAATAAAATAGCTGCTGGATCTCATTGTGTTATCAGGGTAGTATAAAGCAGCACTTTTCCCTCAACACAACATAACATGACGTGTCATGACATGTAACAGATTCATCACAGCATAATATCACAATAGGTCAAGAAATCACACCATACCACCTCCTCACTGACTTCAGCACAGTCCATTGGAACACACAGCATCAACTGCATCACCATGAGGTTCAAACGATGATGAAACCTTTGTGAACCCTGCCAGGGACTCTCTGCAAAGCAGGATGACCTGCTTTTTTTTTTTTTGTCCAGGACAGGGTCAGCTTGGATACACTGTCTAAGGTGAGGAAGCCAGACTCAGTGCCAGGTGCCTCAAATAATGAGATTCTTCCTTTCTTATCTCTTCTCAATATCTCCCTCTCCTCCTACCTCTGGGTAAATACCATTTTCTCAGGTTCCTTTCCTCCCCAACATCAACTTAATTCCTACAAGAGATAAGTAGCTCTTCTCCAAAAAGAAAGTTCAAATGCCTGAGGCAAACAGGACCAAAGAGCTCTATCCCTATTCTCTTTATCTGTGAATGCCCACTGATCAGAGCATCTAAGAAAACCTGGATAGACAAAACTTCTAGCTTCTTAGAGAAAAATACAGTGGCACCACGGTAAGAAATCAGGAAACTGGGGTTCAAGCCATAAGGCTCCACCAATTTCTTCCCACACTTGGTTAATTGAGTTCTCTGGGCCTCAGTTTCTTTACCTATAAAATGGGGATAATAATACCTTCTGTTCTTTACCTGACAGATTTTTGCCAAGATCAAGTGAGACAACAGGTAAAAATGCTCTGTAAATTGTCATGTCCAGTGTAAATGTATTATTATCCTTCTAGACTGGCTCATGAACCCTGTCTTCATGAGTCCTAAGAGATAAATATGCCCCCTCTCCCACACACCCAGGTATGAGCTAGGCTGTCCAAACCTGGGATAGGATACCTTTTCCCCAGTCTGGAGTGAAGAGGCTAGCAAATGACCTGACATCTTCTAAGCCAGTAAGGCTGGATTTGGAGCCCAGGAGACTAGAATTCAATCTGATTCGGCTGGGTGACCTTGGGGAAGTAATTCAACCTCCGTCTCAATTCCTTCATTTGTAAAATGGGGATAATAATAGCACCTACCTCACAGGCTGGTAGTGAAGCTCAAACGAGATAATACATCAAAGTGCTTTACAAACCTTAAAATGCCATAGAAATGTTAACTATTGGTATGATTTTCTCCCGATGTCCTTTTCACTTAGGTTGGGGAAAGATTTTTGGAAAGCGAAGGTAAAATGCTTCATTCATTCATTCAACAAACATTTCTCCCAGGGATATGCAAGTGAATGTTCAACAACTTGCTCAAGGGGGGAAATATGCAAGTAACATACTTTTATTATGTTTAACCTTTATTAACATTTCCTCCACCCCTTTTCTAAGTCCAGACAATCAACAAAACAGTAAGATGTGTAGCCTTTGCAAATTTCTGAAGTATAAATGCTCTCCTGGAAAATTTAACAATTAAGTCTTTCCCCACATCCCAGTAGAGCTCCTCTGGCCCCTTGGAGCTCTGTTCTAGGCACGGGAGGTGACAGAAAGTTTATATGTCTCTGACCTAAAGGAATTTGCCAGCAGCTAGGTGGTGTAGCTCTGGTGGAGTAAAACAGGGGGACAATAATCAGGAGATGACTTCAAATCTGGCCTCAAATACTTACTAGCTGTGTGACCTTGGGTAGGTAATTTAATTTCTGTTTGCCTCAGTTTCCTCAATTGTAAAATGGGCAAAAATAACAGTACCCACTTCCCAGGATTGCTGTGAAGATCAAGTGAGATATTTGCAAAGCACTTAGCACTGTGTCTGGCTCATAGCGGGTGCTATATTAAATGCTAGCTATTGGTATTTGTCTTTCTGCTCTTCCACCAGAGAGAAGGTCTGTCAGAACTATGAAGATTCAGATTCAGCAATCAGCCTGTTTTTCGGTACTACTTCTCCTTATATGTGGAATGAGTTGGACTAGATGACCCCTAAGGTCTCTTGCAGTTCTCCACCTGTGATCATCTCATGACTTGGAGGCCTATTCCCCAGCCCCATAGCTCCCCAGCATAGTAGTGGACCAACGACATTCTGGCTGGATGCCAAGACTGGTTGGCTAGGGGTTAATGGGGTATCAGTGCATGTGGAAATGACATTTAGTCATGTGTGGGCAGAGGAGAAGCTGCAGCCTGAATCTGTTCATGCCCCTTGATATTTTACCATCCCCCTTCCACAAGGGCTGTGCCCAGGGATATCAAAGCCCTCCCTAGGAGATCTCAAGAGCATTGCTTTGGAGGGATTTCCCCATATAAAACCAGGATCAATACATCTGTCAGGGAGGAGCCACATCACAGCCACTAATTAGTGTGGCGGCAAGCAGACAGACCACTGTTCTCATTCTATCTCATGTTGTTGTGAACTACAACTACTCTGGAGGCCCCCACGAGGGGAAAGGTTATGTGATTCTTTAATGAGAAGGGCTGTGAAATGAAAGGGTTAGGAGGTGAGTTTTCTGGGACTTGGTCCTTAATTTCCAAGTCTCAAGAGTATGGAGAAATCAGACATGGGTTGATTTCAACAACTTGCTATATAGCTAGATGGTTCAGTGGATAGCACACTGGGCCTGGAGTCAGGAAGACCTGAGTGCTGAGAGCTGTGTGACCTTGGGCAAGTCACTTAAACCTCTGTTTGCCTAGGAGGCATCTAGGCAGCTTAATGGATAGAGCACTGCGCTTGGATTGAGGAAGACCTGAGTTCAAATCCTACCTTAGACCCTAACTAGCTGTGTGACCTTGGGCATGTCATTTAACCTGTTTGCCTTAATCCACTGGAGAAGGAAATGGCAAACTACCCCCAGCATCTTTGCCAAGAAGACCCCATGGACAGTATTGGTCCAGGGCCTCGTGATTTCTTTATGATACAACTGAACAATAACAACATAGCTAGACAGAAGGAGCATTTATTATACGTTTACTATGTGCCAGGGACTGGGTTAAGTATACATAAACAAAATAGCCCTTGCCCTCAAGGGGCTTGCATTCTAATGGGGAAAGAAAGAGAAAGTAGAAGAAAGACTGGAAGGGAAGTGAGTCTCTGCAGATTTAGGCCAGAAACTCTATTTTTTTTTAATAGAATGAAGTCAGAAGACCTGGGTAATTTTAATAAGAGATAGCTAAATAAAGCATTGATTGTGTGCTTGCTAAATTCTAGGCACAGTGCTATGTGCTAGGATACAAATACAAAAGAATTAGACAGTCCGTACAACCTCAAGGAGCTTACATTCTAATGAGGAAAACAGCTCAAAAGAGGATGTTAGAAGGGCACAGTGGTATAATGCTACAATCAGGCATGCAGAAGAGAAAAGGAGAGTTGGAAAGACCAGGCCTGTGTGAGGTGAAGCTATCACTAGGGTCCTTCCAAAAATGGTGGCCCCAGGGAGGGAGCCACCCAGAACCAGGGTGGGTTTTTTTCATAGCTGTGATTTATACAGTGCTTCATGGATTAAAAAGCCATTTCCTCCCAATCATGAGACAGCACAGGTTTATAATTCAAGGGTCAATGACTTCATCCATGTAGACACTCCCTTCACCCATGCAGATTTCAGCCCCTCAGTGCTTTTAGAGATAGTTTTTGTAATTTGTGGCTGAAACGTGTCACCTGGTGGACAGTACTGTAGTAATGAGCCTTTCCACACTTAGCCAGGCAGAGCCTCTGAAAATGAAGACTACACGGTCTGCCTGCTGCCCAGCCCCTATCGAAATCTCCAACCCGGTCAGGCCAGCAACAGTTTGCATAGCCTCTAAGAACTCAGGATCATCTTCATACCATGATAAGGTGTCTGTAGAGACCTAATTTAGGGAAGGCTTAGAAGCATTATTCTCTTGGTTTTACAAGAAAAGGAAGCTATGTGACATGTCCATATAACACACTAATAAATGGTTGTATGGGTCCCTTGACCCTACCATTTTCTGACTCCCTAATTCAGTATTCTTTTCCACTGTACCTTACACCTTATGGCTTCTCACTTCTGATGGACCTATTAAAGTGTGGTGTGGCCTTGGCCAAGTCACTTAACATCTTTAGATTTCATTTTTGTCCCATTTTAAATGGTAGCTTGGGATCCTTGGTAGAACAGGGAGATGGGAAATGGGTATGGTAGGAGGCAGAGGGGTACTACATCTAAGATAAGATGACCTTGGAATATTAATAACTTTTGATAACTAACACATGTGAAGTTGGCCAGGTGCTTTTATATTCTTTTTTTTATTTGATATTTATTCTTATGAATTAAACACTACAGTTGTTTTTCCTATTTTGTAGGTAAAGAAACTGAGGTTTGAGACTTGCCTAGGACCACAGCTATTAGATGTCTGAAATGGAATTTAATCTCGAGCCTTCCTAATCAGTGATCTATCCACTATATCACTCTGCCTCTAAATGAGCAAAGTACATGTCTTGTGTGTATAGTGGGTGTGGGGGGATACAGGGGTACACTCAGAGAGTTACAAGCAAAACAGCCAAGGGACAAACTGGAAAACCAGTTGTTTGGCGTCCTGTAGACAAAACAACTGGTTTGTTGACCTAGTTCTGACTCTTCAGTTGGGTTGCCGTGTAGACACAGCTATCATGTGCAGTCCATCAGCACCAGGCTCATACCCCACCCTCTACTGAATGCTGGGAAGTGAACAAGGGAAAATAACATGCCTCTTAGGACCAGGAAGCTCATAATCTAGCAGGGGTGACAGGATGCACAGATGCACACAAACACAGGGGATATAAAAACAGTTGCAAAGAAACCTGTAAACTGCTACAAATGATTATTATAGAACGCACTGTGTAAACAGCTCAGAGGGCACAGTGATAGTACAGCTAGAGTTAAGTGGGGTTTAATCGGGGAAAGCTTCCTACAGGAGAGGACATCGAGGGAGGCTGGAAGAGCCCTTCTGGGAGAAGTTGCCCAGAAGCCACTGCCAGTCTTTCGTACCCAGGTTTCCTGGCAGCAGACACAGGCCCACATGATTACCCTCTGCAAACATCTCGACAGCGGCACCGCATGGAGGACTCCCCAGACAGTCCTTGCTGACGCCTGCCTCCCCTCACCCTGCCGTATTTCTACTACATCTCACTCCTACCCTGTCTTTGGGGTTGACCTTGAGCAGTTTATCTGACTCCTGGAGGACAAAAAATGAGCAAGGGGGCTAGGCAAAACAGGCATTGGTTACAGGCAGGCAGGGCCCAGCCACATTAGAGGAGGGGGCCGCTTCATTAGCTCCCAAATGACCATCCATCAACCCCACACTGATTACCAGTGTGTTCTAGCCCAGTGGGGGACTCTATTATGGGTGCCACAAACAAGAGGCATAAATCTATACAAGTACCAGGCAGGAAGGGACCATGGGAACTGCCTTGGACACCTTTCTGGATGCCGACACATCTATTATCCAGAGATGTACCATAATGGGCCAATCAGATAAGGTAACACTTGGGGAAGGGGAGGGGTGAAGAGTGGGGATAATAAATAAAATAATCCCATGCATTGTTACTTCCATAGGCTCCAATTTTATTCATACACTGGGAAAAACCTGTCTTTGTATTCCCATTTATGTCTCAAAGCTATGTGCAAAGTCCAGGATGTGAAATCCCAACCATCCTAGAGCAACTTCCTGATAAAGGCTACACTGTCTCCGATGGGGAAAGAGGAAAGGAAAAGTGTGTCCACACATATAACCTAAAAGAATGGGTTTTCTGCCGTTTTCCTCATGTGTTCTCTGCTTTCTGATGGAAATTAGCCATAACATGACAATTCTTTAGCACACTGTACTTCCTTCACATGGTACTTTGCTCACAATAACCCTATGAGATAGGAAATGCAAACATTTTCAACTCCATTTGATTATACAAGAGAAAATCCAGGCTGGGGGTGTGGGGTGCGGTGTCAGGTGACTTGCTCAAGGTTACACAACTATTAATATACAGAGCTAGACAAACCAGGGGTTCTTTGACCCCAGATTCAATGTTCTTGCCACTATACTCCACAGCCTATCCAGCCCGAGTCTGCTTTGATCTGGTGTGACCTTGGGCAAGTAACCTAACCCCTTTGGGTCACTGTAGCCTACTACTCTGCTATGAGCCAATCTTTCCTCTCAAAACTTCCTTAGTAGAGAACAGAATTTTGTTAGAGAGCTAGTAATGAGGCTCTGGTGTATGCTGAGACACAGAGGGCATGCAGCAATCCTTGCTAACAGAGCACAGATAGTCTAGGGCAGAAGGAGAGACTAAAAAGTAATTTCTCTTTGGCTTTGGAACATATGAGGTGATTATTTTGCAGCAGATTTACCTCCCTAATTAGGCAGGCAAATACTCAAATGAGTTTGCGTTCCCTGAGTACACATCGATGGACAGAACAGTAGGGCACTCTGGGAGAAAGGGCCAGGATGAAAAACTTGCAGCAGAGAATCCACAGAGTAGATAATCTGTACATGGATCACTGAGGGTTGGCTATTAATTATTAACATAATTGACAAATAAATGACAATCTTGCTGCCTTCTATCATGTTCTCTAAGGAGAGAGAAATCCAGGCTCCTGACTGTGAGTTGTGGGGATCCCATGCTAAAGAGATTGGCCCTGCTTGGTGTCTAGCACCCAGTGCCCAGGGTGGGGGTACAGGGGTAGGGGTGGGGAATGGGCAGAGGCCTCGAAACTCTTTTCATCCCTTGAGATCAAAGCACCCAGCAAATCCCTTCCCCACTCCTGGAGGTGGAGGGGCCTGTCCTTTGTCATCTCTCTTGGCCTCTTGTTTCCTATCTGCCCCATGGGAATCACTGGTTCTGGCTTTGGTGAGTACTAGGTGAGAGCTAGGTAACAGAACCTTCCAGAGGCTTTGGCCTGGGGCTGGCTTTGGCAGCATCAGCTTCCCAAGTCCTGGACCCACCCTCAGCACAGGGCTAACTCCCTGCTAGTCACAATTCCCTAGGTGTTTCTCTTGGTAGAGGTAGCAGCCTCTAATCTTTCCAACTCAGTAAGGTGGGAAGGACCCCAAGTGACATATACTTGAATGACAAGCATGTTTATTAATATTAAGCACCTATAAAATTCCAGGCACTAGGCCAGGTTCTGAGGCTACGAAGACAGTAAAAATAAACAGTCCATGCCCTCGGAGGAGTTTACGTTCTATGGGGGGAGGAGAAAAAGAAATAACATATACCCGAAGTAAATTCAAAACATATATCAAGTAAACAAACAGGACTTAGAGCGAGAAGGCAAGTTGGAGATGATCCCAGTCCAATGCCCTCATCTTAAGGAGGAAAGGCCCAGGGCTATTAACTGACTGGCCTAAGGGAATAACCAGCAGAGTCAAACAGAATTCAAACTCAGGTACTCTGATTACAAATGAAGGGCTCTCTACATTGCATGTCTGCAATACTACACTTCAGGGGTGGAATGCTAACATTCCCAAAATAGTGGTCAGTGGTCGTGGCAAGATATTGTAGGACCAAAGCAATGCTTTCAAGATACTTCAAGAATACTGCAATATCACCCCCACACAGTGCTAATATTCCAAAGATATTCCCGGACACAATGATAATAGCACCCAAGACACTCCTTCCTATCTAAATACAACTATGAGCATGATCTAATACACCAGTAAAATTAACTTAGAGAACATGGGGATTCAGTAATGGTTCCAGGAACAAAAAGTCTACCTCATTTACTTTCTCTAGGTTGACGGTGCTGTCCTCTGTGTATGAAGATGCTGCTTCTAACCCTTTTACTCCTGTAGTGTGGATGAGTCTGCCCCAAGTCACCTACAGCTACATCGGTCCCCCTTGTGGTCAACTGCACTTATCTGCAAGATGACCAAAAGACTATCTGTGGCCTGTGCAAAAAAGCACCAAGGCGACCAGAGTCCTTGGAGGATGTGAAGGATGGATCCAGGCCTTTAGGCCTCATTACCATCAGATAAGCTAAGTGCCTGTAGACACATTTGTTAGCTTCATCTTATCATTTTATTTTCCTTCTAGATGAAGGTGGTTCTGGTAATGGGTAAAATAGGAACTCGGAAATATGAGCAATAAGTGGGGGGTGGGGGCAGCAGCTTCCACAGCTCATCTTCTGATTGCCCTGGCCCAGCTGGCTGGCTACTATCCTGTAAGTCTTTCCCTGTAGCCAAGGTCCTGTGCCTCTCCTGGGTAGGTAAGGCTGTGTCTAGGTCCTTCTTTTCCCCCTTGTTCAGGAAAACAAACAAACAAACAAAACAAAACAAAACAAAGAATCCTTTGGCCTGTTGGGCTCTGAGACATCTCAGACATCCTTGGGGAATGAGGGACATGACCATGATTTTCAAAAGGCTGGGTCATCCCGGGAAGGAAGTGGGTGTAAGCAGGGTTGAGTAAGGGTTGTTTGTACTGCTCTCCAAGGCCACACTAGGAAGCTTTGGAGTCCCTTCTGATACAGTGTATCTTTTAACACTTTTCCCAGCCAAACCAGTGTGGGAGAGAGTACTAAGAACAGAGTCTTCTTCCAGCATTGTTGCTATGTAACCCTTGGCCCTGGGAAGCTTGTCTTTTTCACCAAACCCTCAAACCCCTCTGACGGGTGTGTTTGGCAACCTGCTCCTCCAAGTACTCTACAAAAGTTATTTCACACCTCCTCACCATAGCCCTGGGAAGGGAGCAAAGATAATGCTTCCTAATGAGTACTTCTTCACCAATAAGCATTTATTAAACAGTCACTGTGTCAAGTCAAGTCAAGACAAATTTTTTAAGCACTAAGCAAACACGTCAGGCACTGTGCTAAGCAGTGAGAATACAAAGAGGAAAAAACCAGTCCCAGCTCTCAGGGTGCTCAGTCTAATAGGGGGAAAATACAAAGATAACCATGTCCAAATACCTATCTATCTAGACACTCACAATAAGGAAGATGGGGAAGGTCTTCTTACAGAATGTGGGATTTTGGTTAGGACTTCAAGGAGGCCAGGAAGTAGAGATGAGGAACAGAATTCCAGGCATGGGGGACTGTCAGCAGAATAGCAAGCAGACAGGTTTAGAGGGCAGAGTATGAATATGACAGTAAGGTGTAGGTAGAAAGGGGCCAGATTGCTAATCATTTTAAATCTAAACAGAATTTTATATGTTTTATATGTGACCCCACACAGGGATACAAGAACAAAAATCTAAACAACCCCTTGCTCTCAAGTTATTTTTTTTTTCTTTCTAGGGAGATAATACAGTAGACCTTACATATAGAAGTGCCTATGCAATAAATACAGAAATCCAGTCAATGATGGGGAGGGAGGGGGAATTCAGGCATTTAGGCTCGTAGCTGGAAAAGTGCCACCTGACCTCTCCTAAAGGATGGATCCATTTAGAGATGGCTAGTTGGTGATAGACCTGAGTTCAAATCCTGGCTCAAGATACTCTATAAAATGGGTATAATAGCACCTACTTCCAAGGGTTGTTAGGATAAAATGAGATAATATTTATAAAAACTACTACACAAATGCTAGGTATTAGGTTGGTTTTTTTGGGGGCGGGGTTAAGGTGGTTAGAAGAATACTCATTAGGGTATTCTAGAACTGAGGATGGATAAGATGATGTCTAGGACCCTTTCTAATTCTAGAAATTTATGATTCTTAGACTTCCTATTACATGCTCCAATCAGGCTAAAGTTCATCAGAGGTGTCTCTTGTGCTTGTGGCCAATGCTACTGTACCACTTCCCCCCCTCCCCCCTGCCCTGCTGCCCGTGTGCTCTGCCTGGCAGCTGTGGACCTACTGGAGCCACCAGCCAGTGGAACTAATGTCCTCTAATGAGATCCAGGGCTGGAATAGCCAGGCGGGTTTATTGTCTTTGGCTGGGTAATGAGACTCCTCATAAACCGGGAAAAATCGGGGCAGCACAGGGGAGGAAAGAGTGTGGGGGCAGGGGACCGAGAAGAGGCTCTGTGTTTTCCAGATTTCATCTTCATGCAGAGGAACTCTTCAGTCTAATGAGTATGAACACTTCCCATCTCCCATTCCCCCTTTTGGTGGATCAAGTATTGGACATGGAGTCAAGGAAGACCTGGGTTCAAATCCAATTTCTGATCCTGTGTGTGACCTGGGTGAGTAACTTAACTTGATTTAGAGCTGGAGGTCACTTAACTCGTGATTCATCACAGAGGGCACTTAGTCCAACCTCACTTTACTGAAACCAAGAGACTCTTAAAAGCAATCACTGAGCCTCCTCATTTTCCTCATCTGTAAAATGGGGAAGATAGCATGTACCTCCCAGGGTTTTTGTCAAGACTCAAGTAAGATAATTTTAGCAAAGTGCTTGGTAGACTTTATCTTTATCACTGGAGGGAACTCCCAAATCTTTAAGATCACAGATCCATTTGAGAGTGTTTTTGGTTTCTACTGCAGACTTCTGCTTTCCTGATACTTCAGACCCTATACTCACCTGTGCCTGTTTGTGACTCCACACCAATATTTAACTGGGTCTCACTGAACATGCATCAGATATGGAGCCAGAGGACTTGGGTTCAAATCCTGTTCTGATGATCCCTTTTATGAGCCTCTGGGTTTCAGTTTTCTCATCTGTAAAGTGGGGTAGGACTAAGTGACCTCTGGTTCACTCCAACTCTAAATCAATGATCCTGTTAGTTAATTAAGTCAACAAGCACTTATTATGCTTTTGTTACGGCCAGGCACTGAGCTAAATGCTGGAGTACAAATAAAAGCAGAAAGACAGTTCCTGTCCTCAAGGAGCTTACATTCTGTTCGGGGGAAGACAACACATAAAAGGAAGCTGGAAAAGGGGAAGAGATGAAGGTACCCTGCCTAAGGACGCCATAGAGAAAATCCAAAGTTGAGAGTGCAGCCTGGAAAAGAATGAAGAACCTCCTTGAAATGGAGGTTCCAGGAAGAACCAGAGGGGGAGCCTGTAGGGACAAGATACTTCCCACGTGTATCCAGGGGTGGAGTGAGCTTCCAGTTTAAACAGGCTTCCATGGCATGTTAGAGAAGGTCTGGAATACAGCCTAGAGAGGACATCTTCTGGGGTCATCCTTAACTCTTCCTTTTGAGATCCATTCTCTTGTACTGCAGTGATGGCAGCCAGTAGGGGCCATTTACATCAGCCTCTGACAAGTTACTTGTTTCCTCATCTGTAAAATGGGCATGCTACTACCCACCTATCTCACAGGGTTGTTTGAAGGAGAGCACAAATGTGAGATGCTATTACAAATATGATCCCGTTGGACACTGTAATCTCAGCTTGGTTAACCCTGGGCTCTTTTCCTTCACTTTTCTTTTGACTCACCCTGATTCTCTAAGCTTCCTTCACTCCTCGGAGAAATAAATGGTCTCAGCTTACAAAGAGAAAGAATCACAGGGTGAAAAAAAAGGGGATGACTTTCTGAGAGGGAAAGTTGTGAGGACAGAGGAAGAGGTAGTTTTGGGGAGAATTATCTGCTCTCCCGATCCCACCACTACTTATGCCTTTGATCCATCTCTAGGTCTGGGGCTCAGAGGCCAGGAAATGGGCAAGATGACTTCTGCAAAGACTTATTAGTACTGCTCTATTTGAAGTCTCCAAGTAGGACCAAGACTAGATCCCAAGGATTCCCTTTCAGCTCCTGGCTGCTCTTAGGGAGAGGACCCCAGATGGCCAACAAAGCCCCAGCTGGGCAGGGAGCCAGCAAGAGAAGATGGGAGTGCCAAAAGGCTCCTCCATGAAATGGTACAGAACAAAGGCTTGGCCATACCTGTTGCTGGGGGAGAATTTGACCACTGGAGCATTCAGGTGCCAACATCTGTGTAAGGAGGCCACCTGACTCTCCCTCCAGTGACTATTGCTACAAACACAATTTCCAGTCAGAGGGAGGGGGGCAGCTTTTGGAGGGAGAGAGGATGGTTCTCCAAGCTGTTCTTGGACTTCTTTACATCTGTCCCAGGTGGCCTCAATAAGAGGTTGGAGACTTCTGAGTTCTCTTTCAAGGAGAAAAGAAGGGGCTCACCTTCCTGCTTCCAGTGGAACCGAAGTACCCACTAACCAAAAAGTTAGCACAAAGAAGACCAGATCCGGGGCCTCAAGGGTAGAGATGCCAAGTATGTCTACTCTCTGCAATCACTCCAGGGCGAGAAGGGGCAATCGTCAACTAATCAAGTACTCACAATGTGAGGCAAGTACAAAGAGTGAAATGATTCCTTCTAGAAATGACCTGACATTCTAATGAGAAAGTCAAAAACGTGTAAAAATATATACATACAGCATAAATATAAATTTAATAAATACAAACATGTAAAGAATGGTTTGGGAAGGTGGGCACTAACAGTTGGAGAGGATCAGGAAAGCCTTTTAGAAGATGGTCCTTTGAGCTGCATCTTCAAAGAGAAGGATTCTATGAGGTCGAGGTAAGATGGTATTGAATTCCAGGCACTGGAGGGGAAAGGGGGCAAAGGGCTCTCTCATCCCATGGCTATGGGAAATGGAATGAGGCAAAAAAGAGAGGACAAGGTTGGCCAGATCACAGCATACAGGAAGGGAAGTCATTTCCAATGAGGCTGGAAAGAGAGTTGGGGCCAGGTTGTGAGGGATTTTAAAAACAGAGGAATTCATATTTTTATCCTACAGGCAATAGGAAGCTACTAGAGTTAGGGGAGTCACATGATCAGATCCACGCTTAAGGAAAATTGCTCTGGTCTGTAGTTTCCTGCTCTAAGGTCAGGGTGGAATGTTCTTTCCAAAGCAAGCCAAGCATTTCCCCTACTAAGCAGATTACCCAGGGCCTCAGGACATTTCCATGCATACCCCCTTGGATAGGCAGGACGTGATAATGGAAAGACCACAGGACCAGAAAAGAAGAGAATTTAATTTGGCTTTAAATCTTGATATTTATGAACTATGTGGTAATAAGAAGTTACTTAATTTCTCCAAACCTCAGTTTTCAGTGGCCATAATAATACTTGCCCCACAACATTGTTTCAAGGAAAAGTATCTTAGGGGGCAGCTAGGTGGTACAGTGGAGAGAGTGCTGGCACTGAAGACAGGAGGACCTGAGTTCAAATCTGTCTCAGACCAAATACTTGACACTTATTAGCTGTGTGACCCTGGGCAAGTCACTTAACCCCAACTGCCTAAAAAAAAAAAAGAAAAAGTATCTTTAGGGGCAGCTAGGTGGAGCAGTGGATAGAGCACCAGCCCTGGATTCAGGAGTACCTGAGTTGAAATCCAGCCTCAGACACATAACACTTACTAATTAGTTGTGTGACCCTGGGCAAGTCACTTAACCCCACTGCCTAGAAAAGAAATATTGGTAATATTGGGAAAATACCATAGTTTCTATACAGACAACTGGTCAAATTTCTCACTATACCCAAAGCTTTCTGTCCTGCCCAGGCCAAAGGCAAAAACAGTTATTCTTCTCCTAGACAGATAGTAGAAGCTCAGAAAGGGTCCCAAGGATCGGTGGGATTTCTGATGTCTCCCCAGCTCCATTCTCCTTTCGCCTACCCCAACCTACTACCAGCCGAGCCCAGGCTTACAGCATTACCAATACAGAGTGTGTTATCTCTGGCTAGGGGAGTGGGGGAGGGGAGGGAATCCCTGTAGAAAGGTGATTCTAACCTAGATCTCCAGTTACCTGAGTCCCCTGCCAATCCATCTGTAGCTCAATAGGAGGAAGGCTGCAGCCCACGGAGGAAAACGCTCCTCAAAATGTGGCTAGGTCTGGTATTGCCCTGTCCTACAATCAGAGACCCAGGCAGAGCACTCCCCAGCCAGAGTCTCTCACATCCAATGAGCTCTCAGGGTCCCTTTCATAATCAGCATTAGCATGAAAATGTTTGGGGCAGGAGAGTTTGGAATGGGAAGAGCCTGCATTCAAATGCTGACTCTGCAATTTAAGTCAATCCACAAGCATTTATTAAGCACTTATTTACTCAGTGTCTGGCCCGGCAATAAGATGCTGGGGATTCAAAGGGGCTTTTTGCCCTCCAGGACCTCACAATCCTTCAGGGAAGACAAATGCAGATATGTAACCTTGGGTAAATCACTCCCATGATTGGGCCCCTCCTCAATTTAGGATCATAGATTTAAAGGTTGGAAGGAACCAAGGAAGATGCCTAGTCCGACCCACTTGATTTACAGATAGGAAAATGAAATCCACAGAAATTAAGGGATGACCAAAATCATTTCAGTAATAAGCCACAGAGAGAGAAGAGATTCGGAGTCAGATATAACACTTTCCAATGCACCATCCTGCTTTCTCACCTGTGAAAAGCTGTGGCTCTTTTTAACTCTAAGTCCTGTTTTCCTTTGTGTAATGCTGCTAAGCATATGTGTCACTGACCCCAACATACGGACCCCTCAGAGATGCTCAGGATTGACTGAGGTCCCCACTGGGATTAGCTATTGAATGAGCAGCAGATATGCCCATTCCCCTCTTCTAAATCCCGCACTCTCTCCACCCTCTAAGGAAGAATCCTCTTCCCTACAGGATAATGTAAAGACAACAAGCAAATGTTGGAGAAACCCTTCTGAATGCCCCTCCCAGAAATTCAGGGATCAAGACAACTCACTGGAAAAGCCTAGGCAAGGATGGACCCAATTTTAACCTCAGAGAAGGGGACAAGGTGGGAGAAGGAGACTTGTCCTCTTTGGCCTCCCTGCCATAATTAATGCTTGGAATGAATTTCACATTCCAGCCAGACTCCTACCACATACTCTGTATTTCAGTCTACCTCTCATCCCTAAGCTTTTGCATAAGCTGTCCCCCAGGCATGGAGTGCCATCCCTCTCAGCCCCACCTCAAAAAGCCTCTGGTTTGGGGTGAGCTAGGTGGTCCAGGGCACCGGCCCTGAAGTCAGGAGGACCTGAATTCAAAAAGGGCCTCAGACACTTACTAGCTGTGTGACCCTGGGCAAGTCACTTAACCCCACTGCCTAGCCAAAAAATAAAAAAATTTAAAAAAGCCTCTGGTTTCCTTCCTTCCATCACCTACTAGAAGATCTTTCTGGTCCCCCAAAGATGTTAACACTCTCATTTGACTTCCTTGGGTATGTGTTATAACCTCGGTAGGTTGTAAGTTTGTTGACAGCAGGGAATTATATAAAAAAGTCTTTGTAGCCTCAGCACCTAGCATAGTATCTTGCTATCTATACTATAATATAGTATGATATAGATTTATACAGTATCTATATTTGATATTTAATAAATGTTTTTTGAATGAATGTGGTCCCTCTATCAAGCATTTTTCTTTTCTTTCTTTCTTTTTTTTTTGAGGCAATTGAGGTTAAGTCACTTGCCCAGGGTCACACAGCTAGTAAGTGTCTGAGGCCCTTTTTGAACTCAGGTCCTCCTGATTCCAGGACAGGTGCTCTATCAAATCTTTCTTGCTCCCCTCAGCTGAAAGTGCTGTCTCCTTCCTTGTATTTCTTAGAGTACTTGTATATATTAGACCCCTCTACCTTGAATCATTTCTACTTGCTTATGTCCTATTGAAATTATTGTGTCTTTTTTGAGGGCAGGAACTTTGCATCATTGCATCTGGAGTAATCAGCGGAGAGTCTTGCATATTGTAAGCACCTAAATAATATATATTTGTTGAGCTAAATTCCCCAGACAGAGGAGATGGAAAGGGGCAAAGGGGTACATAGGTGGGGGAAAATTACTACAAGAGTTCTCCTAAAACCATAGGCACATGATTAAGTGGGTGAATCGAACCCAACAAATCTAAATTCATGGTCAAGATCAGAGGAGGATTCAGGGTTCAGATCCTTGAATTTCCCATTCTGAGGACATCTAGATGGTGCAGTAGATAGAGAGCAATGGGCCTGGACTCGGGAAGACTGGTTGGTCTCAGACACTAGTTGTGTGTGACTCTGGCCAGGTCACTTCACCTGTTTTCCTCAGTTTCCTCCACTGTAAAATGGGGATAATAGCACCTCTTTTGCAGTGTTGGATAAAATGAGATATTTGCAAAGCACTTAGCAGACTGCCATATATGCCCTTCTTCCCTTCTCCCATTCTTAATGACTAGATTGAATGTGGCCAGATTATTTGGTAGAATATTAGAATTGTAAAGGAACTTTAAAGGTTACTTGGCTCAACCCAAGTAATTTATTTATTTGTTTATAAAATTTTAATTTATCTTAATTTATCTTAAATAAAGGGAGGAAAATAGGCCCATGCAGCAATACGCATGTGCATATACGATATGCATATACATACAGTTGCCCTGCTTGTGTAGAGACATATTCAAACAGAACTTGAGAACCAGAGAATTCAGAATCAATACTGCAATCCTAATCTGGAAGCTGGTGGTTGCACACATATATGTAGACACACAAAAATACTCCTTCCTACCATTCCCCCATTTGCATGCTGACCTGTAGACCTGGCCCTCTACAAGGTGAGTTGCATGCTGACCTGTAGACCTGGCCCTCTACAAGGTGAGCCCTGAACACAGAGTCACAAGCCCACCTGTATGAGCGAGCACTCACACAAGGTGGTAAGATGTTTTTTACCTTAAGGGTAACAGTCAGTATTCCACTTATAAGCTAAGGTCCCCTAAAGGGGAGAAGCTGGCAAATGAGTAATGCAAGTGAAAAGGACTTTTCTTTCATGCCTCCCCACCCCCACCCCAAGAGGTGGGAGCTGCTGAATTTTATCAAATGAAACCGGAAATAAAAAATTAGCAAATCAAAGGTACCACCACATCTCTTATGTATTTTCTCACTGGAGGCTGCAAATCAGCCGTGGACACATTCAAAGCCATTCTTATGGCTCCCCCGACCCCTACACAGCACATCCCCCATGCAGGGCTTGTGTTCAACAGTGGTGAGACACTTGTGCTCAAAGCCACCCATGTTTCCTTAGCCTATCCCCCTCCCCACAACTGGGCTTGGATTGGGGGTGAGAGCCTAAAGGGTGGTGGTGGAGGAGGTCAGGAAAAGCCAATGGCCAGTTAGTTGTAGATTTTTTCCTGTGCAAAGAAAAGTGACTCATAAGGGAACTAGACCTACGACATAGATTTTCCTAGTCTTTTTAGAGAGGCACAGGCATGTAGACATTCCCTCTATCTCACTGCCCTTACTGACTATCCCCTCTATTTCCCTCTCCCCACATATAGACGTGGATGTTAGACACTTGCCTCAGAGCTTAGCTCAGCTCTCCTTAGCCTCTGATGTAATAGCTTCTTCTTCCCTTCCTCCTCATCTCATCTACCTTTGCTTGCCTCTATATTCCACATGCCCATTTTCCTCTTGGCTTTTGGAACTGAGAAAGCTGTCCTAAGTTATTTTCAGTGCCCCCCTCTCTTCCTAGGTAAGCATCATTCCAATTCCAGCTAGCTAGCATCCGAAGAAATCCTGGATTGGCAGAGTCTGGTGTTTTCCTAACGATACTGATTGTGATACATAGTATATATGAGAAGGGAAGAGAAGTGAAGAAAAATAATATTCCAGTTTTCATAGGGAGCAACCACACCAGATATTTGCCAAGGCTGTAGTTAAGGGGCATTCCAGTTGTGGCCACAACAGGTCTTCAAACCAATTCACAGGGGTGTGTATGTTTTCCCTTTGACAACAAAAGGATTAGAGAAACCAATTAAGAAGGGTGGGGTGTATATAGATGGGACACTCTCCCACTTCTTCTAAATAATGCTCTCCCCCCCTTCAACTCCCCACTGCCCCACTCTAATTTGGTTCCTGACACACTCTAAGTAACGGTGAGTGGTAATAATAGATTTCAATTCCAGGAAGCAGAGAGAATCCAGGATTTCACTGCCCTGAGTAACAAAGTCTGTGTTGCTGAAAACATATTTCTGTTTATACTTCAACAGCCAGATGGGGAGCATTTCAAAGTCAGGGGCCCCCACGCACACTCCGGGGGCTCCGCTTCTCTCTACTTCCCCCTCCCCAACTAGGCTGTCTCCTCAACAGCCTCTCGGCTTCCTGCCATAGCCCAGGCAGAACCTGGAAAAGAGCAGTAGGGCCAGCGAGACTGGCTCCCCCAGAGGGAAGACGGATAGAAGCAGCCCTAGCTCTGAGCAGAAAGGACTGCTGGATGGGAAGAAAGGCTGTGTGACCTTGGGTAAGTTGCTTAATCTCTCTGGTCTTCTGTGCCTCCATTTGTGCAATAGAGGAAGGTATCATTCCCTGCTCTTCCCTAAAACTGCTGGAAGAATAAGCCAATAGGATCTGTAAGAGTGCTGAGAGATCTACTTAGGAGGAAAAGAGCTAGGGAAACCTAAGGTTTAGTCCACAAAACTTAGCCTCTGATGATTCAATACATCCATCAATTAGTCAATCAAAAAGCACTTAGTGCCAATCTGTGCTGAGATTCCCTTCCTTCTCATCCTGGAGCAGGATTCGTGTCAAGCACTTGTGCTCAGGGCACCAAGCATCTGTGCCCCCTCCCCAGAGGTGGCAGGCAGGCAGCTGAGTCAGTCCCCAGCCCCACAGGAGGAATGGGGCCCTAGGGTATCACACTAAGGAGAAGCATAAGACAACAATGAGACAGCGTGGAGGCTTTGTTTCCCAGTCCCCAAAAGCTTCCTGGCCATGGTCCTGTCCCCAGCCCCACGTGTTAACCCCTGGTGCCCTAGGCAGACCACTGCCCTCCTTCCTACAAATTTTTGGGGATGTTGAGAAGGAAAGAATGAAAAGATCCAAGGCTTACAGACAATAGGTACCAGGTGTTTCCAGTTGGTCCCACAGCTTCCCAAAGCCCCCAAAGTGTGCGTGTGGGGGGTGTAAGGGACAGGGTAGAGCTTTTATCAAGTTCTAGGTCCTGAAGAAAAGATGATGATGTCCATCCGAAGTGGGCAGTGCCACTGTCAGAATAGGGAAGACCAACCCACTTACTGAACTGGTCATGTATTCCAGTTTTCTTGGCACCCCATTAAGAGCAGAGACCAGAATGGGGCAGCTAAACATTACTGCAGTGCTACCTTCCTCTACCTTCTTTGCCAAGCCCATTAGACAAACGCCTCCCTATGATTTTCCACCTTTCTTCCTCCCTGCTCCCCACCCCTCTACCTTCCAAGGCAGGTTTGGCCTCTTCTGGACTACCGGCTCCTATGCCCCCTGCTGGGTCGGTGGCACTCACTACTTGCACCCAGACACTCACTGGCAGCCAAGCAAGAGAACCTAATACCTCCCCCCTTCTCATCCCAATACAAAAAGGGTCTCTGTACTTATACCTCCAGATTCCAAGGTGAAGATCACGTGTTTCAAACAGGACACTCTTCCCCCCCAACACACACCAGGGGGAAGGGGGGGGAAGAAATAAGCATTTATTAAACGTCTAATCTGTGCCAGGTACTGTGTTAAGCGCTTTACAAATATTGTTTCATTGGATGATTTCATTGATTGTGGTGATAGAGTGTTCTTATTTCATCTTCCTGGCCACGTAAAATGCATGTTGCCTTCTGGCCTCTTGCTAAAAGGTTGGTAGCCCCCATGGGGGCAAAGGGACAGTGTGCTTCAAGGGGTTAAGAACATTAAATTTGCCTCCCAAACGTATTTTCCAGTTCATTTCCCAGCACAATACACCCCTGCCTGTCCCTGCCTTCCCTCTTCCCTCTCGGTATCTGAATGGGCAGACGCGAGCCACCTTTTGTTGGTTCCCCCGGACTCCGGGCTTTGGTTAACCCCATGGTTGCCGACAGGCCCACACCCTGGGACGGGCGGGGGCACCCCCGGGGGGATGAATGAAAAAGTGGGTCACGCAGCCAGCGAGACTACAGGAAGAATGAGCACCTCCTCAGAGCAGACCTCCTCGAGCTGGGGAGGGAGTTTGGGAAAGGGGGAATTCAGTTCCAGGACCTTCTCCATACATCTTCCCCAAGGATTCAATCCCCAGCCCTGCCCACCCCCCACCCCCCGGACTCCTAACCCAGCCTCACTAGAAAGCCGCAGGTGAGAAGTAATCTTTCTCAGACTCGTCTACCTAGTGCCGCAGGAGCCGAAGACCTAGGGCACTCAGATTTAGGGGGAGCCCCCAGTCCCTGAAACCCATTTCAGGGAGAAAAGAATGTCAGACAAGAACGCTTTCCCGCCGTAAGCCATTTCCTAAACCCTCAGCCCACCAGCTCTGAGACTGACACCTTCCCCGGAGGGGTTGTTGTATCGGTACCCCGAGAAGGTAATTACGATGATTATTTTGCATTTATGTAACACGTAGTGTTTCCAAACTGCTTCCAGAGCAGAGAGCTGGTTATTAAATAAATAGAACGCGATTACATATTATTATTTAAAAAAAAAAACCCTCCGCAAGAAAGTGCTTGCTTTCCACGGAGAAGCCTGCATTTCACCAGCTCCCAGCAGGTCTGCCTGGGTTTCTCAAAGCTTCAGTCTCGCTCTCTTCTTCTCCCACCCCCAAACCTTACCTAAACCACGATTCAACTTTTCTGGTCCCTCTCATTCCCCACAAATCAGACGCCTGCAGTCCAGCCACATAGCGCCTAGCCTCTCCAAGGATGTGAGCCTAGAAGGGACGAGGGTGAAAAGAAGAAAACCGCTTACCTGGGAGGAAAAGAGTGGCCAAGCTAAGAGCGACAGCCCACCGACAGCCAGAGACGACCGCATGCCCCATCCGAGCCATTGGGGGGCTGTAGGTCCTGGGAGAGGGGGTCCGAGGAGAGCTCTCCTCCCTCTCCCGAAACGATCCCCAAAGACGAGCAGGGATCAATATTGGGTGGCCGGCACTCCGAGTATCCAGGTCAGCTCTCTGCAGTATGTCAACTCGGGATCTGATACAGCAGGGGTGCCCAGGTCGCAGGCACAAACCGGCCCCCCAGGGCAGCCGGCTCAGAGCCTCGACAGATGCCCGCCGCAAGTTAAACGAGTCATGCCCCGTCTTCTCCTTTCCCTCTTCCGCCCCTCCCCGCCCTTCTCTCCCTTCTCTTCCACGCAGCCCCCGGCTGGGGCAGGAGGGAACTCCCTCCCCCCCCCGCCCCGCGCAGCTTTGGGCTCCTCTGGTTCCCGGAGCCCAAGTGCAGTCTGCCTCTTGATCTTCGGGGTCTCTGGGAGCAAAAGGAGGGGTGCTCGGCACAATCAATCAAACAGTCCCCGTTCGCTCCAAGTTGCAGGCATCCATGGCTGGCCAGGGTCCTCCGAGTGTGGGCTCCAGGCGGGCTCCGGGGCCCAGGATCCTACAGCGCTGCGAGGTGACTGGACTACCTCGAGGGCTTCTCGCAGCATCCGAAAGGAGAGAGTCCCCCTCCTTCCCTCTCTGTCTTTCCCTCTCAGCCTTCCTCCCGCGAGCTGCAACAATGTAGCCCACATCCAGCACGAACACACACTCTCTCTTTCTCACACACACACAGCTCCCAGCCTCTCACCCTCTTCCAGTGATGTCAGACGGGAGGAGGAGGGGTTAGCTTTAACCCCCTCCTGGCCCCCTAGGAGCCTGACCAGGCCTCGGGCAGCCTGGACCGCGCGATCCAAGGGAGGAAGGCCAAAGGTCCGGCTGCAGTGAGAGGGTGACTGGGGTCACTACCTGGTCCACCCTTGGGGTTTGGGGCGGGGGGGACGCTCGTTTAGGTAGCTTTTTGCCAGGGGAAGGGCCAAAGGGGGAGCCTCCCTCCGGCATTACTGGCGAAGGGAAGTAGTGGCCTCTAGTGGTCAGAGCAGAAGGAGGCTTTGGCTGCCGAGAGGGGGAGGGGGCAGAGGGGGAAAGAGAGGAAGGATTCTTGGATTCTAGACGGGATTAATAGCTTGTGGTCTGGGGGCCGAGGATGAGGAATCCTGAGCCTGGGTGGGAGGCTCTGTGGTTGACAGGTGAGACCGGAGAGCAATACACTAACGTTTCTTTTCTAGATTTCCTCATTATCATCTCCTGGAAACCTTTTCCAGAAAATGAGCCTAGTCTTCCCCAGTCGCCAGTGTGGTTACAATGTTCCTTTCCCTTTGGGAACGGAGGGGGAACTCTCCCTCCTTGGCCATTCCCTCCCTCTTCTCCTTACTCTGCCTAAGGGAATTTCCTTGTTAAAAGCGGCCCACCCGAAGACTGTCCCCAGCAGGAACTCCCCACCACCCTCCCGTTTCATACCCATGCCACATTCTGGTGAATTGGGCACTTTTCCAAGGGGGCCGAACCCAACAGGCATTTCTACCCCAGCAGCCTGAAGCTCTCTCTTCATGCTGCGGTTCCCCCCCACCCCCCCATACTCCTAGATCTCCTCTAGGAATTAAAGGAGGAGACTAGGCTCCCCAGTTGCAACCAGAGAGGGCAGAATTCTCTGTGCTGGCCTTAGGAAAACTAGACCAAGCTTTTTGCCCTTTGTCTGGTCCCCAAAACGGGGCCTGGAGAGAAAGAAACTTGCTTTTGATAAAATGTAAATTCTTCCCCTAAACGGAAAGCAAAAAGGAAGGGGAGGGGCCAGGTAAGCTAGGTCTTGGCTGCTTAGGTCTTTTGACCTCTATGATTTTCTGTGTTTCATGTTTTGAGTATAAGTTCCAGAGGATATAGAATTAAAAAGGACCTTAGAGGTAAATTTGTCCAATTCCCTTATTTTACAAATGAGGAATGTGAAGAGGAAGTGACTTGCCCAAGGTCACACAAGTAGAGAGTAGCTGAGTCAGGATTTAAAAACCCTGGTCTTCTGATTCCATTTCCAGTGTTCTTTCCCCCACTTGTTCAGTCCAACTCTTCACGACCCCATGTGAGGTTTTCTTGGGAGAGACGTTGGAGTGGTTTGCCATTTCCTTCTCCAACTCATTTTACAGATGAAGAAAGTGAGGCAAACAGGGTCACACAGCTCGTAAGTGTATGACACCAGATTTGAATTCAAGTCTTCATTACTCCAGGCCTGGTGCTCCATCTGTTTCACCACTTCTTTCCTGTCTGGGGGTAGGGAACCCGCAGCCTGGAGGCCAGATGTGGCCTTCTAGTTCCTTCGGTAAAGCCTTTAACTGAGTCCCAAGTTTTACAGAAAAATATCCTTCTATTAAGGGGATTTGTTTTGTGAAGTTTGGATTCAGTCAAGGGGCCAAACTTGAGAACCTCGAGAGCCATATGTGGCCTCGAGGCCACAGGTTCCTCACCCCTGCACTACACCACAAGGTGCCTCATAGTCCAACTCTGCTTACATGTCCACACACTAATAGTCACACAATCACCTGTGTACGCACCTTCTCATATAATGGCAGATGCCTTGTAATGATTCTCTTGTAGTGGTGGGGGAGGGAGAGGTGGGATGGCCTGAGTTAAGGCTGGTCAAGTCAAACTGTGGCTGAACAGGTTAGACATCATAACAATAGTTTGCATTTATATAATGCTTACCTCCTGACAACCCAGTAGGGAAGCTAGTTCAAGTGTTATTATCTCCATTTTACAGATGAAGAAACTGAGGCTCAGAGAAGTTTAGTTTTTTGTCCCCCCCCCCATGATCTTACAATTAATAAATAGTACCTTCTAGGGAAGAGAAGCCAAGGCCTTCTGATTCCAAGTCAACTTCTCTGTCCAGTAGACAGTCGTCACTTGGGTTGAGAAGGGACAAGAACGTGTAGTTTTGGGGGGGAAAAGACTCTAGGATGATGTGATTTCTACCTTCAGGTAACTGAGGGGTCATCCTGGGAAGGTGATGTAGAATTAATCTTCAAGGGCCAAAGTTAGGGTCTTCCCTCCAAAAAGAACATTTCTAATCATTAGACCTCTTAAGGGAGGGAGTGGGTCACTGCAACTGCTGACCTCCCTAACTTCTTTTAAACCCAAACTAAAAAATCCCATCTTTTCCTTTTTTAAACCCAACTAAAATCCCATCTCCTACAGAAAGTCTTTCCCAATCTCTTAATTCTAGCACCTCCCCTCTGTTAATTAGTTCCTATTTATCTTTTATGTAGTTTGGTTTTGAATATTTTTGTTCACCTGTAGTCTGCTCCATTAGATTGTAAACTCCTTGAGGGCAGGGACTGTCTTTTCCACCCCTTTGTGCATTCTCCAGAGATGCTATCTGCAGAAGGCATTCCTGGGTTGGGTAGGAAGTTGCTGTAGAATTTCTAGAGTTTCCCTTCCAGCTCTGCAGTTTCTATGCTTCCCAGGACAAGAACCCAAAGGGAATTTGGAGGATCTCTGTCCATCTCACCTGTCTGTCCAAGGATGAGATGAGTTGGGTAGGAGGAAGAGCAAGCAGCTGTAAGAATGATCCCAGAATCTGAAACTTCAAGGCAGCAACTTTGGAGGAGGCCCAGAGTTACCCTGCCCCTAGCATTACTCAGTAATTAGCTCATCAAACTAATTTCTCTTCAGGAAATAGTATTATTATAAATTTCTGAAGACTTCCCAAAGAGCACATGGATAAGGGATGATTGGAAGTTGGTGAAAGGTGGTAGTCCCCAACACACAACACACATCCCTAGGGAGTTGGCAATCCATAGTATAATGGCAACAACAAAACAAAAACAAAACTCTGGAATTAGATGATCTGTATTCAAATCCCACTTTTGCTACTTACTACTGATGCTTTACCCATCTAGGACCCAGCTCATCTGAAAAATGAAGGAATTGACTAGATTCCCTCTAAGGTCCCTTCAAACTCTAAATCTGTTATCCTTTAAGTAGGAAGTTTTATGAAGTTTGGCTGAAGCCCCTGTCAAGGAAGACAAACTCTGGCATAGTCTCTGCCCCAACCGAAACGGTCATCCAATCTTGACAGTCCTGGGGATGGGGGTGGGGCAGAGAGTTATAGTTAGGGACACTACAACAGTTAACTAATTATTGTTATCACAATGCTCCTAGCTGTTGTGATGATGACAAAACACCTGTATTTCAAAGTGCTCAGCAGCCTTTAATTACTGTTATTTTTCTAGAGATCTCTGCAAAGCCTCCCTGTCATTGAATTTCAGTGATTCCCCAGTGGTTTTTCTCTGGATCTGCAGGTCTTTCCATCCACTGGCGGGTTGTACGAAGATGGTACAATAGAAAGAGCACTGTATTTGGAGTCAGAGCAACCAGATTCAGAAGTCATCTTGGTTATTTATCACCTGGGTGATCTTGAATAACATACTTCACCAATCTGGGCCTCCTTTCTTATCTTTAAGATAAGGTAGTTGCTACTGTTGCCTCCAGCTTTAAATTCTATTAAATTCCCAATGCCTGCAAGGCTGAAGTTGACTCTCACTCAGCCTCACCCAGCCTATGCCCATGTTGTCCTGCTGGGAGAATAGGTCCTACCATCCATACAGGGACAAGAAGGATACAGGATCCTTCATCAAGAAGAGACTTCCAAAGATCATGGAAACCGGCCTTCTGTGTTTGAGCAAGCAAGTCCTAAAACCAGGCCAGAAGAGAAATTCTCTGGAATAAGCCAACCAACCAAACTTTCATTATGAAAATAACTAGAGAGTACCAGAACTGTGGGTACCATTTGAGGTTGGATAGGGCCTACACAAAACCAAACAGTAGTAATGACATATTGAATTGGGTCCTTGGCAAGGGTAGATGTGACCCAGTGAACTAGGGCCAAGAGGAAGGGAGAGAATTGTATAAAGCTCAATCTCTAGCCGGTTTGGAGCTGATGGAATGGAGACAAGGTGAAAGGGAAGGGAAATTTCTATAATGAAGAACCAAAGGGAGAAGACATTCAGATTTCTCCACCCACATCCCTTTTTCTCAAATTGCCCCCTATGTTGGAGAGAAGAGTAGGTGTTCGGGCCAAGCAAATAATCAGGAATTTGTTTAGAGCAGCAGGGAGGCCAAGGAAAACGGTTTATTTTTAGGAAATAGCATAGGACACAAAGCAGCCAGTACTACAATCAACCTTTGATTAGCTCCCCTGCAATGGAAGTGTTCAAGCAGAGACAGGATGACCATCTGTCAGAGATGCTGCACGGGGCATTCTTCTAGCAGATATAAGGTTGAACAGACCAGATGACTTCTAAAGTCACTTCCAACTCTGAATGTCTATGATTCTATAATCTGTGCTCATGGATGATGTTAGTATCATGCATAGTCTAAAACTGGACAGTGGAAGACTCACTGCTATAATTATATGACAGTTGATTTTCTCTGCTCCCTCTCTGTTCTCGTCCCCATCCCAGCCCACCTACTACCCAGATTGGGCACTGGGTGCAGTGCAGGAGCCCTGGAGAGTCCTTCCCCTCGACTTTCCTTCAAATACCCGTTTGTCACTTCCCTCCTTTTGGCTGGATACTGATTCTCCATTTTTACCTCCTTGGAAGGGAACCCAGAATCTTCCTGCTGCGCTCTGACCCTCAGGTTCGCTTACCAGTGATCTCGGGCCAGGACCTTATCTTCTACCCATCTACTAGGGATGGGGCTACTTATATACTATGTGGATGAACAGGAAGTCACCAGTCTTTCTGTTAAGATGGAAGATGATCTGGCCATGTAGAAATCTGTTTTGCTTGACCATGCATGTTTGTAATAGGGGTTTTGTTTTTCTTGCTTTCTTAGTAGGGAGGTGGGGGGGGGCATAGGGAGATCAGTGGAAGAGAAGGTGGATTTTTATTTTTAAAAATTTAATTAAAAAATAAATAAAAATAAACATAAAAAAAACAAAACCAAAGCAAAACAAAAGATGGAAGATGATCAGGCTTTATCACCTACTCCTCCACTGAGTCCAAAGAATTTCCTTGGCTTGGGCAAGGAACTCAGCTCTCTAGCTGAACTCTGCTATAGGTGTAGAAAATAAGCCCCTTAAGAACAGAGACTGTTCTACTTTTCTAGTTGTAGCGCTGATAATTGCTTCAGTGCTTGGAGCATAATAAACACTTAATAAATATTTCATTCATTCATACCCAACATAGGGGGCAGCTAGGGCCTGGAGTCTAGAAGGTCTGAGTTCAAATCTAGTCTCAGATACTTACTAGCTGTGTGACTTTGGGCAAGTTACTTAATTTCTGTTTGTCTCAAGTTTCCTCAACTGTAAAATGGAGGTGATAATAACACCTCCCTCCCAAAGTTGTTGTAAAGAGCAAATCTGTGTAAATAGAGTTCTGTGGACCTTAAAGCACTATATAAATCCTAGCTATTATTATTAACCTCCCCGTGTTGCTACTTAGGGGCAACTAGGTTGTTTGGTAGATAGAGTGCTGGGCCTGGAGTCAGCAGGACCCGAGTTCAAATTCAGCCTCAGACCCTGGGCAAATTACTTAAGCCTGAGTTTTCTTATCTGTAAAATGAGCAGGAGAAGGAAATGGCAAATCACTCCAGCATCTTTGTGAAGAAAGCCCCACATGGGGTCATGAAGAGTCGGACATGACTGAAACAACAACAGTAATTCAAAGATCTGTGATCTATGTGATCTCTTTAATCTGTACAGCTTCCTCTGAGAGTAGGATCATAACCCATCCCTGACTGCCCAATGCTTTTCTAGGTGAAAAGCATTGTTAATGGTTGGGGAATGTAAAGCCCCTTGTAACCACTCAGCCTCATCACTCACCTGTAGGTGCTTCCTTGGAGGATCCTGGCCTGTTTTGTCACCCCAGGAAGGGAAGGGGAAAGAAAGGAGTATATAGTTGCTACTGTGTGCCAGATGCTATTTTTTAAAACAAATATGAGAAAATATTTAATCCTCACAACAAGTGGGAAGGTAGGTGCCATTATTCTCCTCATTCTACTGAGGCAAAGAGGGTTAAGAGTCCAGGGTTGCTCCACTAGTGTCTGAGGTCAGATTTGAACTCAAGAAGCTGAATGTTCTTAATTTCAGGCCCAGCACTCTATCCACTTTGCCACTTAGCTTACAGTCTTTCAGGCCAAGAAATTCCATCCTAGAATATGGATTGTCTACTTTATGGATGTTAAAACTTAGCTAATAAAAAAAAAACTTTGCTAATAAAATTCCTAGCTACTCAGAATATTTTTGGAGAGGCAGCCTTGCACAATGGAGTTGGGGGACCTGGATTCAAATCCAGCCTTCACCTTTTTACTAATAGTGGGATTGTGGGTACTTAATTGCAACAATCCAGTTTCCTTATCTACTAAATGAAAATAATACTTATATCACCTGCCTCATGGAGTTACTGTGAAGAAAGTGCTTCGTAATCCTTAAAATTGCTATTGAAATGAATTCTTATTTCTCTTCCTTTCTTTCCTTTTTGGTGTGTGCTCAGGAAATGTGCCCACTAAAAATACTGGCCGAACTCAGAAAACGTTAATAATAGGGAGCATTTATATAACTGATATTATATAGGAGACACTGTGCCAAGTGCTTTACAAATATTTGATCCCTATAATACCTATTATGTCCATTTTACAATGGAAGAAACTGAAGCAGAAATCAAGTGACTTGTTCAAGGTCATACAGCTAGGAAATGTACAGGGCTAGATTTGAACTCAGGTCTTTCTGACTCTAGTCCCAACACTCTATCCACTTCACTATGAATGGCCCCTGCCAGGGAGGAGGGGCTTTATCCACATAAGAGTGGGAGAGGAAGGTGGCTCCTTTGGGAGTTTAGCTGGGGAATTAGGAGTGAAGGAAGCCAGCATATCTCAGGTTATCCTCCTCCCCACCCACTTTGGAGACCATGCCCTGGGGTTATCCCATCCTCACCCCACCCAGCTACAAGTGATTGGGGAATACCACTTCCCAAAAGCTCCAGATGTGATTCCCTTTCTTTCACCTCCCAGACCTTCCCCTCCCACCCCTGGAACCCAGAGCCCAGAGAACAAATCATTCTGCCTTTGTTCCTGGATGGGCTGTTTCCATGGACTCCCCACGTCTCCTCCTATGGTCACTTTAACTTTGTGAACCAAAGTACCCCTCTCAGACCACCACTCCCCTCTATGTATTTGTGTATTGTTTCCAACCTTAGAAAACCAATTCATTTAGAACTGAGACTATCCATGCTTTTGCCTTTGTATCCTGGAATGTAGTCCATACTTAAATGCCTTTCCATTCATTCATTCATTCATTCATTCATTCATTCATTCAAATGCATAGCAACAAGTTAATTCCTAAGAGAATGTTTAATAATAATAGCTAGTATTTATATGGTGCTTTAAGATTTGCAAAGTGGTTTACAAATATTATCTCATTGAGTCCTATACAATTATCCTCATTTTATGGATGAGGAAACAGGAAGAGAGGTCAAGCAGTTTGCCCAAGGTCATACGTCTAGGAAGTATCTGAGGCTAGATTTGAACTCCAGTCTTGGAGACTGCAAGGCCAGCACTCTGTCCACTGTGCCACCTAGCTGCCTCCAATCTTCCCCCTGCCTGCCATTTCTGGGCCCAGCTATCAAGCTCTTTCTGAGGCCCAGAGCCTGACTTTAACCAAGCTTTCCTTTCTCCTAGTGAGTGAGGTGGAAAGAGCTTTTGTCTGTCTCTTCTCTTGCCTCACCTTCTCTGGGCACCAAGCAAGAATAGTCTGATGTCCCACTGTCATGACAATCTTTCTATCTGGGTTTGATGGCTGAAAAGTATTGTAGCCCTGGGATGTGCCAGAGACATGTCTTTTGTAACAAGGGATAACTAAATAACAATTATGTTCATCTTGATTCTGTTCATCCCATATCAGAGCATATCAAGGTATGTAGTCAAAAGGTCCTGGTTCTTAATTAGGATTTAATATCATACAGCAGCCTTGAGGGTAGGTTCAGCAAACCTAGTAGCCCATGAACACTGTTCCCAACCTTTTCTACATTTATCTGGGGAGTGCTTGTTACCCACATACTGGAATTTGTACAGACTCAATCCTGCCACATCCTTAAAAAGTGATCAACCATCAGATCCATGCACATTATCCTGACTCCATACACAATCTCACCTTGAGAGAGGTATGACCCTCTCCTGTGGACACACTAACACATATTGCTACACTCAAACGTGCCTGCTCAGTCCTTGGATCATACGATGTGAAGCAAGCAGGGGATTTCTAGTCCAACCACTTCATTTTACAGAAGAGGAAACTGTGCCCTATAGTGGGGAAGCGACGAATCCAAGGTCAATCAGTCAATAAACTTTTATCAAGTTGCTACCGTGTGCCATGCACTGTGCGAAGCACTGGAAAGGCAAAATAGTCCCTTCCTTCTAGGAGCTCAGGAGACAACATCAGACAACTGTGTGTAAACAAGCTATAGAGATAATAAATAAGAAATAATCGAGAGAGTGAAGGCATAGAATCAAGAAGGATTTGATCACACAGATAACAATGGAGCCTGGATTGGCTTGAACCCACAGCCTTGGACTCTGACAGATTCCTGGCTCTTTCTGCCATCCCATGATGTCTTTTAGACAGATACACGTCCCTGTGTAAACACAGACCGCTGACAAAATCTATGGAGGGAGTTTCTACTTTGGGAGTTCCTACACAAATGGAATCATAAGGCCCCCACTGCTCACCCCAAAATAGCCTCAGATCTAGATAGTACAAAAAAGTGTCCAAGTACGCCCAGAGACGCATACACTGCACACACTCAAAATGTATGTGCGTCATATGTACTTACAGTTGTGATGGCACATCATTAATAATGCATGTGTGGTGCTTTTTTCTTTTCAAAGCATTTTCACATCTATAATTTCATTGAAGTTTTATAACCCTATGGGCTTGATTCTATTCCATTAATAAACACTTATTAAGTGCCTACTGTATATGGGACACTATGTTGGACAATAGGGATTCAAAGATGAATACACACATTAGACTGGTGACTCCTTGACAGCAAAGACTATTCCTCTTCCACCCCCCCTTTCTTTGTATCCCCAGTACTTAGCACAGCATCTGGTCTGTGTGTGTGTTTAGTCATGTCCAACTCATCATGACCCCATTTGGGGTTTTCTTGGCAAAGATATGGGAGTGGTTTGCCATTCCCTTCTCCAGCTCATTTTACACATGAGGAAACTGAGGCAAACAGAGTTAGGTGACTTGTTCTGGGTCACATAGCTAGGAAGTATCTGAAGCTGGATTTGAACTCGGGAAGATGAGTCTCCCTGACTCCAGGCCCTGTGCTCTATCCATTGTGCCACCTAACTGTCTTACAGTGTCTAGCATTAGAGCTTAATAAATGGTGGTTGACTGACATTCAGTGAGATAGAACAGATTTCATTATTCTCAGTTTCAGATAAGGAATCTAAGGTACAGGAAGGTTTTTGACATAGGGGAAGTCAAAGATGGAATTGATGAGGCAGCTGGGGCTAGAACCCATGACCTCTAGCTCTTAGTGTGCTTTCCAGTACTCTACTTTTCTCACTTCTCCCTCCTTAGTTGAGAGAACTCTTACTCTGCTTTGCAGCAGGGCAGTGAGTGGGTGTTTTCCTGGCTTTGGACCAAAGGATTCCAAGAAAAGCATGGACCAAGGAAGCCACATTTGGAGGCTGATAAAGGGAAACCGCCATCATTAGAAATCTCATAAAGTCTCATTTACAACTCCCCCAGCTAGATGAAAGACACAGTTGACAGCGTTGGAGGGTCAAACCAAACACACATTTCCTCTGGGGATGTCCTCAGACAGCCTGACCCTGGGCAGTTCTGTCCTGTCTTTCTCTGCATTGTGACCTTGTTGTCCCTCTTAGGCCAGCTGTGAGTCTCAAAAGCTGAAGACTGCAAACCCTGGTCTTTAGAAAAGTGGACTGATGGGAGTCTATTAGCCTTAGAAGGAGAGTGGGGGCTTCACCCTGTCTCAAGTGAAGACCTCTTTCTGTCCAGTAGGAGTGTTGTGCTGAGAGGTTGCTAATTGTACCTTCAAATGAACTCTGGCGCACGCACACACACACACACACACACAAGTCCATAGCTTAATAATGACAAATAATGACAAGAATTCATTCAGCTCTTCACAGTTTACAAAAGAGTTTCCCTCATAATAATTCCACATGGTAGGTAGTGCACCCCCATTTTACAGTTGAAGAAACAAAGGCTTAGAGATACAACATATCTTGTAACATCACACACATAGTAAATGTGAGAGTTGGAACATTTAGAGTTGGTTCTGAGCAAGGACTGAACTGAATATTACTTGAATCCAGCTCTTCTGACTTTGTGTGCAGTATAGAGCATATCACTTTTGCCAGGAGGCTTCCAAAGGACCTGTGAATGTTTGATTAAGTGATCCACTGAAGTCTGCCATTAGACATGTGGGATTCAGTGACCTCATGTGTTCACAGAGTGTCCTAGAATTTTCATCCTCAGGTTCTTCCAGATCAAACTTTCTCTGCCCGTGCCTTTTCTATCCCCCACCCCATGGAAGGGCCCCCACTTCCAAAGGACTCTTAAATCTAGCTTAACTTTAGGGGCATTTTTCTTTTCTTTTTTTGAGGCAATCAGGGTTAAGAGAATTGCCCAGGGTCACACAACTGTCTGAAGTCAGAGTTGAACTCAGGTCTTCATTACTCCAGGGCTGGTGCTCTATCCACCTAGCTGCTACTTTAGGGGTGTTTTTCAAAATTCAGTTGTCTTTTCTTTTCAGTTCAAAATTCTACTCTAGGTGTATGTTAAAAATCCTGTCTCCAGCATGGGAGGGTTAGGAGGTGGGGAGTGAAGTGAGATGCCTTCATTGAAGTTGGTTTATCCAGTTTCCAGGAGACCAAGCCACCAGGTCCAGGGACTTGGCTCTTACCTGGTAGCAAACCTCCACATAGGTTTTCTCCACACATGTCCAACCTATGACCCATTATTCTGTGACGATGCCTTCTCTGGGGAGAGGGAGAGGGTGCCTAGACCTCTTTTTCTTGTTATCCCTTATCATTAGTCATATTCTGGAGACAGGTCCCCTCTGCAGGGAGGTAGAAGACTGGGAGAAGGAGAGACTTAAAGAAGGCTGTCAGTCCTGTAACTTGTTTGGGAGGGACGGAGGGAAGAAAGGATCTAGGAAAAGAGTCAGACAGCCATAGGGGTAGCAGGTGGGAAAGGGACCTCTGTTTGATACTCTTGTCATCATCCGGTACCTGGTGTGTATTTTCCTCAGGAACTGATTGCATTAGAGCATGTGTTGATAAACATTTGGAGTTGGCTCCAAGCAAGGACTGAACTGAATATTAAACTTTCAGATATAAAGGAGGGAACTGAGATGTAAAAAGTTGGGAAAGATGAAAAGACTTCTGGATGGGAGTCCCTGAGTTTGTCACCCTATCAGTCTACTGTCTTCCTCCCATTTTCTGTCTCCCCTCCCCCAAACCCCAGCCAGTTCTGTTGCCTCAGATGCCTAGAAAGGGAGTCAGACTTCACTTGGAAGAAAAAAAGGAACCACAACCCAGATTGTGTTTCACATATTGGCCAGCTGGTATCTGTCTCCAGTGAAGATGGAACAAGAGGAAATGGGCCCATAACCAAGCAAGAAGGATTTAGGTCAGTAATAATGAACTTCCCAACAGGGTGAAACAGATGATTAAGGAAACTGTGGAACCTTCTACAATTAAAGAAAATCATTTTATTGATGTTCTTTGTCTTTACGTCACAGTCATTTCTAACCCTTATCCTGAGATTGAGCCCTCTCTTGTGATAAAGAAAAAGAATTAAGCAAAATCATTAGATGCAGAAATCCTATCTGACAATACGTATACTATTTTGCCCTAGGAAGAACCATTCACCTCCCCGGCTCCTGCCTTGTCAAGGAGGGAAAATGTTTTATTTTCTCTTCTCTAGAACTTTGACTGGTTTCTCTATTATTCAGAATTCAACTTCCTTTTGGTGGTCTTTTCATTTATATTCTTGTGATCATCATGTATGTTGTACTCCTGGTTCCACATATTTCCTTCTACGTTAATTCATGCAAATCTCACCATATCTCACTGAGTTCCTCACATTTGTCATTTCTTATTTCATTATAATTTTCCATTACATTCATTGGCCATCGTTTTAAAGTCATTCCTTAATCAATTACCATGTCCAGTTCTTTGTTCCTCAGAGTCTTGCAATGAATATTTTGGTATGTTCTCGAATTATGTTTTTGTCTTTGAGTTTCTTGGGGCATATACTCAGTAGTGGGATGGCAGGTTAAAAAGTTCAGACTGTTTATTCATTATTTTCTTGCACTAATTCCAGATAGAAATCTTGAACAATTGGACTGCGTCACAGCTCCACCAACAATGCATTAGTGTCCCAGTCTTTCTACATATTTCTTTATAAACATGATGAATTCTTATCTAAATTAGGTATATGATATAGAACTGGAAAGAACATTAAGGAATCATCTAGTCTAATTTCCTCATTTACAGATGAGAAACCTGAGTTCTGGAAAGGGAAAGCTAATTGTCACACAGTCACACAGCTGTTATTCTGCCTGAAGGCACAGGTGAGGGACTGGGTATGGAGTGGGTATTAGAAAAATGGCTGGCATGATAGTACTCAAAGGACAGGGGTGGAGCAGCTTCTACTCTTCTAGCAGGAGACATTCTACTTCTGCTGTTCTTCCCCTGACCATTGCCTGGCATGGAAGTGGGCAGGGCCACAACTATTCTTTGCCACTACCAGAGAGAAGCCTTTACTGCTGCCCCTGACCTTCATCTGTCCATGCCTCCTCTTACCTGTGGTAGTGCACTAAGCACTCTACACAGAATCACAGAACCTCTGAGTTGGAAATACTTTATCAAGTCATCTAGACCAACTGGTATATGTATGAGAATCCCTCTACACCAACCCCAGACAATTAATATGTTATTAATTATCACAGAATCACAAGTGCTGTGGAAGAGACCTTAGAGATGTTCTAGACCAATGAGTCGTAATTTTTTTTTTCGAGATAGCCCCCTTTGAAAGTTTGGGGAAACCTATGGATCACTTCTCAAAATCATATTGTTGTTGTTGATGGTGTTGTTGTTTTAAGGTCCTATTTGATAGAAATGCTGAATTTCAATTAGAGATTACTGAAAATAAAGATGTAATTTTGTTCCTTCTCCAAGTTTATAAACCTTTTGAAATCTGTCCACAGATCCCTTGAGCGTCTGTGTATCTACTCCCTGGTGAAGAAGCTTTGATCTAATCCAATTCTCTCTTTTTATAGATTAGAGAACTGAGACCAGGGAAGTTAAGTCACACAGATTCCGTGACTCTGAATTCAGCAGTCTTACTACTACATCACTTTGTCATATGTACTTAAGTTTTCATTTGTATGTCTCCTATCCCTGGGCACATAATTTGAGACTGGTAGACCTTGCACATCTTTGGACCATTCACAGTCCCTTGCACACAGTTCACTCTCAGTGTAGAGGGGCAGTCTAGTGCCTTGGAAAGAGTTGAAATCAGAAGACCTCGGTTTCAATCTTTGAGACAGGGGTAAATGTGAAGCCAGTGAAATGGGCACAAGAAAACTTATAGTACTTACCTGGCCCACCCACTCAGCTGCCTCATTTCAAACCATATAGAACTGAGTTAGTATTACAGTCACCAAATAAATGATCCTGACTCTTCATGACCCCATAGGGTTTTCTTGGCAAAGATCCTGGAGTGGTTTGCCATATGAGGAAACTGAGGCAAATGGGGTTAAGTGACTTGCCCAGGGTCACAACTAGTGTCTGAGGCCAGACTGGAACTCAGGAAGAGTAGTCTTCCTGACTTCAGGTCGGGCAGTCTATACACTGCGCCAGCATCCTGCCCTTACCGCAAGGGTTAGGGTTGGCTAAATCCAAACCACTCCGAGGATGCGGGTTGCCAGACTCACAACTTCTCGGCGCCACCTAGTGGGCATAGGTATGGCAGTCTGGGCCGGGGGAGGGGGTGTGGGGGGTGGTCTTTCCTTTTCTTTGGGTAGGACTAAGGGGCTCAAGCTGCCTCATCTTATTACCTCCCACCCTCATCCCCTGGACAAGGTAGGGTCAGCAGAGCAAGTGCGGGGTCCCAGGTCCGCTCAGGCCCTTGGAGAGTGCATCCCTCTCAGCTGCTGCAGGGAGCCCCGACGGCAGAGGAGCTAGGTCAGGAACATTCTGCCAAGCCTAGACGGGCATAGCGGGCTGGCCAGCGTGCCCACAGCTTCCGCAGCTCCCGCAGCTTCTTGCCATTTCCCGAGCAATGCCGGCAGAGTTCCCGCTCCCCCGCCTCTGCCAGCCACAGAAGAGTAATTACTTGGGAAAAGTTGACCGATGTCTTGATGTGAGGAACTCTTGTGGCTTGCGAGGCATGAAGCTGGGGACATCGAGCCCGCGCCCCCGAAAGTACGCATGTCCACACCCTGCATCCTTCGCTTGGCTATCCCTCGGAGGAGAGTGGGGTGGGGAAATGGGGATGGTGTGTGTGTGTGTTGGGATGGACGTGTTGGGGGTGGGGGAGAAGGGGACGATGTAGAAGCTGGTGCTGGGTCTGGGGATGTCCAGAGGTGCAGAAAACGTGCCTTCCTCAGCGCTGAAGATCGCAAGCTCAAGCAGTACCGGTCGCTTTGCTGGGTATAGGAACAGAGTTGCTCACTCCCATCCCCCGCCCTGCTCTCCGCTCTAGGGGAAAAAGCCTGCTCTCGATTTTCTGCGAGCCTATGATCTGCTTTGTGCATGATCTGTGGCAAATGTTTCATCTCTGGCTGGCCCCCTACTGCCACTCCACACGCTTCTGGAGCTCCTCCCTTTATCAAAGAGGGGATCCCGCTGAGAGAATGCGGCTCCCTTTTCATATCAGCCTGAGCCAACACCATTAGGTAGGTAAATCTGTTTCAAAAAAAGATCATTGGAGATTCCAGGACTCAGTACAGATGTTTGTATTATCTGTTGTTTGAGATTATCTCTCAGGATCTAATACTGGTGGGGACCCTCGAGATCATTTAGTCTAAACCAATCACTTTATCTATGAAGAAAATGAATCCTAAAGAAGGAAGGGACTTGCTGAAGGTCACAAAGGTCAGGAGACAGGAGAATTCAAGTTCAGACTCTCTGGCCCCAAAGCAATCTTGCCTCTGCTGGTACCGATTTTCTTCTCTATTTGCTTGGCTGGGAGTGTTGATTTCACACTCCCCAGAGGCAATGGCCCCTGTGTGGGCAGGGGCAGAAAGGGCTCATGCTCCACAGATATTGTTCTGAGAGGTTGGAATGCCTAGACCCCTCTTTTTGTAAAGTGTTTTATATCCAGTATCCCTTTGAACTTCACAGAAACCCAGTGAGGTAGGTATTATGAGATGATACACACATCTATCTATCTATCTATCTATCTATCTATCTATCTATCTATCTATCTATCTATCTAACTACATATACAAAGGGCAAGCTGTACATCATATAAATGTTAGCTATTATTATGCCCATTTTGCAGATGAGAAAACTGATACCTAGAGAGGTTAAGTGTGACCTGTGACTGGAAAAAGAAAGTGGTCAGTCACATTGTTAGTGTCAGAGATGAAATTTAAATTGTGTGTCCCTGGCTGGGGGAGGGGTGGGGAGAAGGGAAGGATTTTTTTTTTTTTTAACTCTGACTGCTCAGTAAATTTTTCTAAATTTCCTTTGTAAAGGCTTAAAAAAAAAGTCCACAGAACCCTATTCAAAGAACTAGTTTGAATTCCTCTGGGGGCCAGTTCTTTTTAAGGCAAGTGGATGGAGAAAAATGGCTATATAAAGAAGGCTAGGGGGTGAGTTTCTCTGATTTATATGTCACAGAAGACTGTGGGGAACATGAAAAAACTGTGGGGATGACTTGCTTCAAAAGAGGGGGTGAAGATGGGGGAGGAAGAGAAGCTATATGAATTAGAAGGAGTCTAGGGATCTCCAAAGCCAGGCAGGGTCCAGGCTTCTGCATGTGCAAGTCACGGGTTAGCTCAGCAGAGAAATGTTGGAGGAGTGCTGGTACTTTGAGGCCTCCTCCATTTTATCTGTGTGGTCACATTTTATAGGTATGGGCATTTCCTCCAAGGAAGAAGCTCCTGGCCCCTCTACATTCTCATCTTCCTGAGTTTCTTGCTGGTGGTTCTGAACCAGTACTTTGTAATGAGAAGTCTTCTAGAATAGTCAGTCAGTCAATAAACATTTATTAAGTACCCACTATGTGCCAGTAACTGTGCTAAGTGCTGGGGATATGGAAAAAGGCAAAAGGCAGTCCCTGCCCCTCAAGATGCTTATAATCTAATGGGGGGGGGTGAATAGGAGAGAGGAGACCTAGATTCAGTGAGCAATTCATTTGACGTTTCTGACCTCAGCTCCCTCACCTGTAAAATGGAGATAATGGTGTATATTAGTTATCTCACAGGGCTAGAGCTTTGTGAACATTGAAGAGCTACATAAACGTGAACTATAGTTGTTAGAAATCCTCCACACGATTGTTGGAGGTCTCCCTTTTTTCTTTTATCACCTCAGGAGCACTAGTGCTTCACTCAGGCTATCTATTGTCTTTCTTGATACTGGCCCATCTTTTCTAGTCATATGTGTGCTCAATAGTATCTTTTATTTCTATTGTGCAATAGAATAGTTTTCTCATCTATAAAATGAGAGGGTTTGTATTGAGTGCCTTCTACGAAGTCTTTTTTGATTCTAAAATTCTGTGGCCTTGGACCTGACCTCTCTCTAAGTCTTTTCGGCAGCCTTTGAGGGAGGAGGAGAAAGCATAATGGAGTTATTTTGGGGGGTCCTTTCTCTTTTTATTCCATGCCCTGCTCTTAGCTAGCTATGTAACCTTGGGTAAATCACTTCCCTATGCCTTTTTCTCATCCGTAAAATGGACCTATTACTTATACTACCTTCTCCCTCTGCAGGGTTGCTATAAGGAAAATGCTTGGCAAATCTTAAAGCACATACATTTTAATTCTTCTTATTTGTTTGGATGACACCAATGAATAGGGAAGGAAGACTTCCCTAGAGTGCTGGTCCTGGTTTGGGGAAACCTGTGCTCTTTCCCCAAGAAAGGGAATGGCCTGTCTGAACTCTTAATCACTGCCCTGTAGCCCAGAATTGTGAAGGGGCGGTGGTAGGCAGGAGTTGTCCCCCTCTATATCTGAGGATCATGGGATAGCATCTTCATATGCCTCATTGTTTCCTAAGGGGCAGGATATCTGAGAGGCAGAACCCTAGGGAAGGGTGGGAAAGTCACTGAAAAGGGGAACTAAACACAGGAGTTCCGCGAGGATGTAACGAAAGGAGCATCTTGTGTGAAAGGGAACAGGAGGGATGGCTCTCTGGGGCCAAAGTGAAAATGAGGAATCCGCATGAGGATGGGTTGAAAAATGGACTCATCCTATGGTGATGGGAATGAGGATGTTCAAAGAAGAATCTGTGGTTTTTGCATCCAGTCTCTTATCCGAAGTTCTCCTGACTTCTAATTTAAATCCTTCCAGTTGTCATTTAAGCCCATCTTCTATGTGTATACTAACCACTCATCTCAGACAATTTTTAATCCGCAAGATGAAGATTCCACAATCATATTAAAGATGACTCAGAGGTCCCAATGTGCCAGGATGGGAGAACGCTGCAGTTTTGACCACTGTGTGCCAGGCACTGTGCTAAGCATTGGGGATATACAGAAAGGGGCAAAACACAGTCCCTGCCCTCAAGGAGATTACAGTCTAGTGGAGGTGGGGGAAAGGAGCAAGGAAGCCTAGACTGAGTATTGGCATGATCACATTAAAGGTTACTTGGGGACCCCCGATGTGCAGAGATGGAAGGGTGCTACAGTAGTAAGTTTCATTCTTTCAGGGTTTGGAGATCACTCCCCTTTTGGAAGCGATTAACTCTGAAGAAGGCTGTTATGATGCAAAGAGCTCTGGATTTAGAGGTGGAAGGAACGTTAGAGACCATTCAGTCTAACTGTCTCTTTTTGTTGTTGTTGACTTGTTTTGGTTGTGTCTGACTCTTCCTGACCCCATTTGGGGTTTTCTTGGCAGAGATACTGGAGTGCTTTGCCATTTCCTCCTCCAGCTCATTGTACAGATGAGGAAATTGAGGCAAACAGGGGCAAGTGACTTGCCCAGGGTCACACAGCTAGAAAGTGCGTGAGGCCAGATTTGAACTCATGAAGATGAATCTTCTGACTCCAGGCCCAGTGCTGTATTCACTGTACCACCTAGCTGCTTGTCTCTTTTACAACTCAAGAATTGAGGCCCACAGGAGTTAATAGTGACTTGGTCAGGGTTACCCAGTGAATAAGTGGATGAACCTGGATTTGAACTCAGGTCTTCCCAACTTCATGTTTAGCGTTCTACTCATCATACCATGTTGCTTCTCATAAGTCCGAACACTGGGGCTTACAACCAGTCTTTAACAATTACAACTTGTGTGGCTTTGGGCAAATTATTCCTCTTCCTTGGGCCTCAGTTTTATAAACATAAAATGTAAAATGTAAAATGAGGGAGTAAGCCTAGGTTATTTGAAATGTTCCTTCAGTTCTATAAGCCTATAAGCAAAATGGTGGGCTGTGCTGTTCCCATGCCTTGAATAGAAGACATTGTAGGTTCCTTGAGGTGACTCCACTTTCACCCAGGCCTGGGAGTCCCAGTGCTTATAGGTACAGGTGGGTGGAAGGGAAGGGTTGGAGGGTGGGAAAAGCAGGTCTCCTCATGTTCTTAGTGGGAAAGTGAGCGAGTTAAGGTTATAAATCTGTCATGAGCTTTTCCTTTTCTGTGAAGTGGCCTAGGTGGTGAGGTAACTGCTTCTGAGGTCTCTCTCCTCCCTGTTGTCTGCTCCTTGTTCACAATTACTGGGAACTCATGGAGTGGGATGCTGGGCTCCAAAACCACGCAATCATGATAATAATAACTCACTTTAATAGGGTGCTTTTTCCTCATGACAACCATGTGGGGTGAGTAGTTCTGGTATTATTATTTGCATTTTACAGATGAGGAAACTGAAGCTCAAAGGGTGCTCATAGACACCCAACTCATTAAGTATCAGAGTTAGGACTCAAACTTTGACTGCAAGTTTGGTGCCGTCTTCTTTGTACCATGATGTGGGGGAGGTGTCTACTTTTAGGGCAGATGACTCTTCTGGTTTACATAAGAGCAGACCCAGAGAATCATGCAGGAGAGGTTTCCAAAGTTTACCAGGTGGCATCTGGCCCTTTGTATAATTCCTTAATAAGCACCTATTGAGCAAGGCACTGTGCTAGGCTCTGAGTGGGGTACAGAAGGATATAATTCAGAGTGGGTCTTCCCCCGGAAGGCTGCGGATTTCATGCTTGGCCACCTAAACTTTCTGTTGGTTATGATTGGATGGTTCTCTATTAGAACCAAAGAACAGTGAGAGGAAGTGTTAGGAGGAAAAGTAAACCCTACAACCAGTAAAACCTTCCTAGGCTCTGTGAGCCGTGTAGACTATGCAGATTTGGGGAGTGGGATCAATCTTTAGCTACCCTGAGTTTTTTGCTTTCTTGAGAGACTCTTAATGATAGGGTTGGTGGAAAACTGGAATGACTGTATAGAGGGAAAGTTGAGCTTATCAGAATCAGATTTACTTGACTCTTAAACAACCTTCAGTTTTTTCCTGCTTGGAGTGAAGGAGAAAATCAACCTTTGTGTGGCCCTCAGGATACTAGGTGGTGATACTCAGGATACCCTGGGAAAATTGTACCCAAAAGAGAGAAATGTTTTCTTAAGTCTCTCTGGGCTCTGGTCAGACTTCTTTGTCGTGTGTAATAAACTTGTTCTCTGTTCCATGCCTTGTGAGCTTAGAGCTTGCTAGGGAAGTGAGAGATTTTTGATGAGAGTGCTAGACAAATCAGATTGTGATGTTTTGAAAGAGTAGACTTTCTGGATGGGCTATCAGCCAAAAAGAGTATGATTATTGAGAAACCCCCAACTTTGAAGTCACAACCATGGGAGTCCAGAATGGCTTTTTCCTGGTGATTTGGCCCACAAGTTACCTGTAAAATGAGGCATTGGAGTAGATAACTGAGAGACCTTCCTATTTCAATCCCATGATGACTATGGGGCAGCCAGACAAAGCTTTCCAATATAGCTTGGAGCATCCTTGTAGCATAGTAGACCTTCTGTTATCAGAGATCACTTTGCCACTCCCACCCAAAGTTACCTGGCTTGACTTTCTCTGGGCAGGATTCCTCTGAGGCCCTCGCCGATGACCTCCCTGGCTCCTCTGCTTGTTGGCTTAGTCCTTCCTGGAAAAAAGAGGACACATCTCAGGGATGTTTATTCAAGAAACAGTAATGGTACTCCAGCAGTTCTTCCCCCTTTCCCCTGAGACCCTATCTATAGCCTAATGGTAGGGCTGAAGTCATTAGGACCAGGGCTGCCCAATCAATATAGGAAATCAATTGTGTGAGATGAAGAGGTGGGGAATGAATGACCTGCCCAATTACAGAGGGGAATGCCAGCTCAGGGGGCTGGAGAGGAGGGCAGGCAGGCCAGGGAAATGGAGCAATTCCACATCAGGACATTCCTTTTGTAGTAGAAATATCACTGGATTTAGTGTCATAGGACTTGGGTTTGAATACAGGCTACGCCAATAATTACTACCTAGGGGATTTGGGGAGAGTCTTTCCCCCTCTTTTGGCCTCATGCATTTCCTCATGTGTAAAATGGAGGAGTGGGAGTAGATGGCCTTTAAGGTCCCACATAGCTCTAAATCTATGAGCCTGTGACCTGTGAAATGAAGCGGTTGGACAAGATTATCTCCAGGGTCATGTCCTTAATGCTTCAGGGGAACTATGATCTCACCAGTGTGGGGACTGCCTCCAGCGGCGCTGATTACAGCCTATCTGGGCCTTCTCATCCTAGCAGCCATTTATCCACATCTTTTCATAAAGACTCCAGAGGTAGCACAGCCAATGTGCTAGAGGCCTTCTGTTAGGTCTTTTAACATTCTGCAGTATCAGTGTAGCCCTGGGAATGTCCACCTGCTCTTTCTACATCACTGGCCTCTTTTGTGAGGCTGACCATGCCCTGGACCATTTTCTCTCTTTTTAAAAGTCAGTTGCATACTTATATAGAAGCAACACAAAAACAGTCCCTCAGATCTTTCTTTTCCAAACGTTTTGCACCCCTTAGCTGCAATTCCTCCAATTTCAACTGATATTTAGTATTATTCATTTTTTTTTTTGGTGAGACAGTTGGGGTTAAGCCACAACAGCTAGTGTAACTGATATTTAGGTTGGGCTAAGTTCATTCCTTTCAACTCCCATTACTCATTGGGCAGCTCTTTCAATGGCCTTGGGAGCTTCCCTGGAGTTTTGACTCACCTCAAGGAGGTACTGGAGCTAAATCTCCAAATTATTCTGCATCTGCCTACCTCTACTCAGGTCACTATCTTCCTTATATGTAAAAGGAAGGGATTAGCTAAAATGATCTCAAATGCCCCTTTTGGCTCAAACTCTAAGATGTTATGATCCTATGACTTCATTCATTCATTTATTCATCTAACAGCCATCTACTAAGTACTTTCGGTATGCAAAACATTATGGTAGACTGTGGGGAATTTAGTCAGTGGGGGAATCCCAACCCAGAATCCTCCACACCCAACCCACTTAATTGGGCAATTTCTCTCCCTTAGAGTTCACTCCAATGACTCACCACCATCGCCCTAATAAGGATATTAACCAACGGTGAAGACAAAATGGTAGAAAGGATCATTTGGGCATTTACAGTCTCCAGGAGAACAAAGAGAACTTAGCTCCACAACTGCCTGGTGAAGCTAGTAGTCCATAGTCACTGGCCTGAGCGACATCTGCCCTTGAACCAATCCAAGAAATCTAAACCTAACTGCTTCTTCATAGACAGGTGAGCTGGAGTCCTGGGTGTCTATGCAAGAATCCTTGCAGTGCGAATCTCTCAGCATTCAGCCCTACATGTCAGAAGCCAGTCCCAAAAGTCTCATGGAGTTTACTGGAACTAGTAAGGGAAATTCCAAGCATGCTGCATGGGATGTCCTTGTTAGAACTAGAAAACAGTAGCTCTTCAATAGGAACTCCCTCTTTCCCCCCTAGTTTACATCTCAAAACCCCTTGACATTTTAACCACCAGGTGACACAGATAGCTGTTGGGGGTGGATGGCATCTGGTACTTATCCTGGCAGTTTGCAAATGCCCCACTGAAGTGCTTTGCCTTGCATGGTTAGCAGAGAGCCTCAAGGTGTCTGTCCCATCTGATTCCATCAAACAACACTGTTGTTTGCTTAAGGTTGTATCCATTTGTGTCTCTACCGATCACAACTTAGCTTTGATCTCTCATCTACTAGCTAACCCCACCTTTCCTACGTTGCATTTTGTCAAGGGCTAGTCAGGCATCCTTGGCGTGGTGGAGTTGGTTCTCCATGGAAGCAGATATAGGCACTGGAATGCTGCATATATCGTTTTTTTCACTCAGCATAGAATCGATAAGTAAGTAAACAGTACTTAATAAGAAGGAGACAATGCATAAAAATAAACATTAAATATTTGCTGAGCAGCTGCAAGCCTGCTATTTTCCTAGATGCTAAGCCCTTCCAGTCCCGGGATTTTAATTGGACCCAGGAGTTCTAGGATTTATAGAGTTGGAGTCTTCCCTTGAACCATCAAAGGAATATAATAATGCCAGTCCCCGAGCTGTTTGCCTCATATTTCTATCAGAGCTTGTCATAAGATGCAGCACTTCTAGATTCAGGGTCAAAGCTTTTGGAATTGGGCTGGGGTAAAATGGAAATCAGGAAGGTTGGTGGTTTGTCTGGTTCCTAGGGGGGAACTTCTGACTTTGGTCATAGCTATCCCCATCACAGAACAGGGTTACTGGAATGATTAGTCAGCCCAGACTGTATTGGAGTCGTTGGAGGAGACAAGAAGGAGGCTGGCTCACCTCCTCCTGCCCTCTCACTGTCCTTTTGTCTCACTCTGCCTTTACTTATCACTCTCAGCTATCTCTTGCTTTACCTCTCTCCTCCTCACTTCTTGTCGATAACCCAGCTATAATCCCCCTGCTGCTCTTTGTGCAGGATGGGGAAAGAACAGATCAAGTGAGAGGGAGGGGATTTTACAACACCATGCCCTTACTCTTTCCTCCTTTACTATAGTCTGTGCCCAAGAAGTGACCCTTTTCCACATCCAGGCAACCTGTGCTTGTATCTTTGATCCCAGTTTCTCTCAATTCCTCTGATATCTTGCCCTCTCAAATCATCTCTCTCTTGCTAATAATCTCTGATCTCTTCCTCTCTACTGGCTTTTTTCTACCATTGACAAACCTACCCAGCTTTCCCCATCCTTTAAAACAACAACAACAAACCTTTGGACAATACTACCATCTCCTCAAGCTGTCATCCTATATCTCTCTTCACTTTGACTGTCGGATTCTTAGAAAAAACTTTCTATACTAATTTCCTCTAGGAAGAAAGGAAACAAGTATTCATTAAGCACCTACTATGTGCCAGGTACTGTGATAAGTGCTTTACAAATATTGTCTCATTTGATCTTCACAACAACTCTGTGAGGTAGATGCCATTATTATCCCCATTTTACAGTTAAGGAAACTGAGGCAAGGTAAAGATTAAGTAATTTACCTAGAGTCACACAGTAAATGTCAGAGGCTAGGTTTGAACTCAGATCTTCTTGATTCTTAAGCCAACCCTCTATCTACTGTATCACCTTTGGACAGAAAATATTTTTGTTTTGTTTTTATCTCTATATCCCTGGTAGCTAGCATAAGGTCTGGCACAAAGTAGATACGTTACATTAAATGCTTGATGAATAAATGAATGAACAATAAATTTTAATCTGGGGTTGTTGGAAAATTGGATGAGAAGGATCATTTCATAGGCTCTTAGTGATTATCTGCTGAAAGCCCCTCATCGCTCTCATATTGCGGATGAGGAAACCAAGGCTCAGAGAGGTAAATGGCTTATTTGTCTAAGATCAAATCATTAGTAAGATGGTGAAACAAGAATGGGAACCCAGGCCTTCTCACTCCAAATCCAGTGGTCTTTCTACTGCTCTATCACAAACATCTTGCAGGATGATGGAGCCACCCACCATGCTTAAACAACTAGGTGGGGGCAGCTAAGTGTCCCAGTGGATAGAGCACCAGCCCTGAAGTCAGGAGAACCTGAGTTCAAACCTGGCCTCAGACACATAACACTTACTAACTGTGTGACTCTGGTCAAGTCACTTAACCCCAATTGCCTCACTGAAAAACCAAACAAACAACTAGGTGTAGTGGAATACTGCAAAAAATGCTGGACTTGAGGCATCAAAATTTTGCATCCAAAGTTTTTATTCAGGCTTTGTGATTTGGACAATTCTCTTAACTTCTCTGAGCCTCAGTTTCCCCATCTGTAAAATGGGGATAATAAGGTATACTTCTCACCTTATTATCAATTCTTATTAACTCACTCAGTGGTTGTTATAAAAGCATCTGCTGTGCCTTAAGGGGCTGGAGAAATGGAATTGGGTACAGTAGTCTCCACATCCCTCCATGAATAATTATAAAGTAACAAGAAGGGATTTGGAAGGATGTAAACAAAACCTTTATTAAGTGCTAGCTGTGGGTCTGGGACTGAGTTAAACACTAGGAATACAAATGCAATAAAAAAAGAAAGACAGCCCCGGCCCTCAGACAGCTTACATTCTAATGGGAGACAGCACACAAAAGGAAACTGGACAACAAGGAGTGTGGGGTGGAGATGAAGGTGCTGGCAAAGGAGCATGTTTTTGAAGTCTGGAAGGTGGGAGCAGGTCCCGGGAGGAATGAAGGCCAGTTTGGGGGCCTTCCACAACATAGAAGCCCCAGGAGGAATTGCAATGGGAGAAGGGACATTCCAGGTTGAGAATAGTGGTGGATGGGGCTGGGGGGTGGGTGGGGAAATCCCTGCTTAAAGGCAAAGAAAGGTAGAGGGAGGATTGCTAAAATAGAGAAGCCAAGTGGGAGAGAGGATCCCGGCTCTTTGTCAAGGTCACATCTTGGCCTCTAGGCTGAGCCATTCGGGTGTCTTGGCTCAAGGGGATAGCCAGAGCACGAAGGGGAAGGAGCTGGCTATGGTCTCTGTAGTGCACGCTGTGTTCCCCTGGTCCAAGAGTCTATCGCTCCTTGGTTAGCCCCCCACACTGGTGAGTGAGGGCAGCGCAGGGAAAGGCAGAACGGGAAGGAATGTGATGATGACGCTGTATCTGTTATCAGAGTCCCCAGGAGGGGCTTGCCAGAGCCTTCTGCTGAGCCTGGCACCTTCCCAGAATCCCAGCTGGACCACAAAACACGGAGGAAACATCTATAAAATTTCCCCGTGTTGCCCCAAAGTGGTGCTAGAATTTTCTTGAAATCCTTCTAATTGGTTTTAATTTTAATGATGTGCAGATCCAGGCCCTCACAGAGGGCCCATTAATCACTATGATGGACGGAGAAAGAGGTACTATGACAGGCTTCAGCCCTCTGGGGCCTCAGGACTGCACCCAGTAGCCTCTAGCTTCTTTCATTTTCCTTTCTTCCCTCTCCTCATTGGGTTACCAAGTCAGTTGCTGATAGAGTGGAAAACAAGATAATTTCTCTTACTCAATCATTTGCAGGTTTCTGAATCTGTGTGATCTCCTGGATTCAAGACTGTCAGCTTCCTTTTTCTCCCTCTTTTATTTCTTTCTGCTCTAGCTAAGCCTGTGGCCCATCTATTCCTTCCATTCTTGGCTCTACCTCTCCTAGGTCTGCAGCTCCCTTCCCACCTCCCCCTTACATTTCCCCACCCCAGGAACAGTCTCCCATATATCAGATTGAAAACTCCATGAGAGCAGAAACCATGTTTCTCATACATGTTGCACCACCCTCCCCCAACCAGGCAGGGTTCTGCCCACATTAAGTGATTAATAAATGTTTGTTGAATTCAATTGAAATATTTGAAAGGAGCTATCATTACTCAGCATGAGAAGGCTTCTCTTCTTCAGGCTTAGCAAATCAGTCTGTAATATGGCATGGTTCTGCCCAGGTGGATGCTCTCTGACTTGTCAATGTGACTTATAAAATGTGGTACCCAGGTAAACATGACATTCTAGATAAGGGTTAGCCAGGGCAGACAGAGGGCAAAGCAATGAAATCTCCTTCATTAGCAACACTATGGCTCTACCATTAAAATAGCTTAAGACACACACATACACATAATAAAATATACAATATTCGTGTATATATATGCATACATAAATAATATACACACAAGACAGACATTTACACAGTATAGACACATATACAATATAACAAATATATACAGAATATACACACATGCATATATAATGTATGCATATAATACACACATACATAAGTCTACATACATATATTATACATACACACATACATATAAGTATTATGTATATGTATGTACATATATATTTATATATTGTCAATCCATGTTGAATTTATAGACCACTAAGACCCTACGACCTTTGGAGAACTGGAAATTTCAAGAGTAGAAAGAGAAGACTTTAGGATGAGGGTGAAACCCTCACTATTTTCCCAATTGATTGGAGTAAGGGAGAAGGCTGACGCAGAGAAGACCCAGAAGGAGACAAAGGGCAGGTTTCTGGAAGCTGTGAAAAATGGGGAAGGGGGTGGCCCAGCTGGAAGACTGATGTGGCGTGAACGATGAACCAGATGGCCCGAAACATTCCCAGACCCAAAGTCATCAACATCCTCCTACTGAGAGCAGCTGTGACTTTAACGTACAGCTATCATGTCAGCCTGGGCCTCTGGGGAGGCAGGAGAGAGGCCCAGGGACAGGGAGGCCCTCGACCAAGCCAAGGGACAGAGGGAAGGATTTGGGGGAATACCAGCCCAGCCCCTGTGTCTTTGATGCTTTGATTGCTCTGGCTTATTCCTGGGACACCCAGAGAGGAAACTGAGAACCTCTCCTCAAAAGTACATGCAAGTAAGAGTGAATGTCCTGCTCCGAGAATGTGATGTCTTCTTTTCTTCACTGTGCCCCAGCAGAAGTGGAGTTTATTGGGATATCCACTGGGATGTCATAATGGCTGAATGGCCAGTGAGGAGTATAGCCCAGGGTATTCTTTCCCAGTTGGAGTGGGAACAGTGGTGACCCAAGCCCCTGGATCCTCAGCCCAGTGGACTGGCCCCATAAGGAATGTGACCTTTGCAGAGGTCATATTTGGGGTCTAGTAACTCATGCATATTTCTCCTCTTTGGAATGTCTTGCACTTTCATATCTATGTTTGAATGATTAAGACAGCCCCAGAATCATTGATATGCAGCTATAGAGGGCTTATGCTATGCACAGCATGGTACTAGATTCCTTGGGGATAAATTTAGAGCTCTTTGACCATAAGCTTAGGGAGGGCAAGGCCTATGTGTTAGTGACCTGGCTTAGGAGGAACTCAATACTGCCACCACCATGAGTAAGAAACTCTTACCTGCAGCTAAGTGGTGCAGTGGATAGAGGACTAGAACCAGAGTCAGGAAGATCCAAGTTAAGATTCTGCCTTAGACACTAGCTTGTATGACCCTAAGCAAATTGCTTAAGCTCTGTTTACCTCAATTTCCTCAAATGTAAAATGGGCATAATAATAGCATCTCCCTCTCACAGCTGTAAGAATAAAACGAGCTGATATTTATAAAGCACTTTGCAAGTCTACACTATCAATTATACTTCCACACTCCATATAGTATCTGTCCCCTCCTCAGGACTTCCACTGCCACCACCCTTAAAGGGGCTCTCATTACCACCTTCTTGCACTATTACAATAGCTTCTTAATTTCCCAACTCTTCTCTCTCCTTTCTCCAATCCAACCTTCATACTGCTGCTAGAATGACCTTATGTGTAGATTAGGTCATGTTATGCCTCTGCTCAAAAATCTTCAGTGGCTCCCTATTGCTTATGAAGTAAAATTTAAACTTTTTTTTTGGCTTGGCATTCAAGGCTTTCCAAAGTTTTCCACCAGCCTACCTTTCCAGCCTCATTACTATTCTGCAGACACTCTATGCTGTAGTCAAGCTAGTATCCTTCTATGGGGCAGTTAGGTGGCACAGTGGTTAGAGTGCTGGGCCTGAAGCCAAGAAAACTCGTCTTCCAGAGTTCACATCTGGCCTCAGACAGACTAGCTGTGTGACCCTGGGTAAGTCACTTAGATCTATTTGCCTCAGTTTCCCCATCTGTAAAATGAGCTGGAGAAGGAAATGGCAAACCACTCCAGTATCTTTGCCAAGAAAACCCCAAATGAGGTCCTGAAGAGTCAGAAACAATTGAACATCCTCCAGCCTCTTATTTCCTTATGATATTTCCTGTGCCTGGAATGTCCTCTCTTCTCCTTACTTATTGAATTCTTACTCATCCTTCAAGACTCAAATCAAATTCTTCCCTGGTTTTCCTGCTCACAATGACATTCTCCTTCAGGCCTCTTGTAGTACAGGGTTAGGGACGCAATGATCCCATCTGGAAAATCCACTTCAAATGTTTTGGCCCTCCCTTTGTATCAGAGAAGTCTGACTTTTTTCTTTTTCTTTTGTGGGGTGTTGATATTATAAAATACTATGCATATTTTAGGCATTTCTGAGTTTCTAAACTTTTTCTATGTTATCTGCTGGCCTTCCTGTGTCATCTGCATCTTTTGCAAAACTCCCCCCAAATTCCCATTTAATTTCTTATGTTGACCTGTGATATATTGAAAACTGAATGGGGAAAGTCGTGATGTGGAAGGGATATCTATACTTTCTTTTAACCTCCCTTTCTAATGTACTTATCATTTAATGCCATGTATTCTCATTCTCCATGTTGGCATTTTATCTCCCTACCAGGTGGTAGCAGGGACCAGGTCTTATCTAAACTTAGTGTCTCCCTTAGCAAAATCCAGGTCACTTCTTTCTCCATGTTATGACTTAGTCCCTTGCTGCTCTTCCATCTTTGGTGGGCCCTATTTTGATTCTCTTTTTCTACAAGAGGCTGGCACTGCCCAGGAAGTCCCCTTTTCTTTCTAGGATAGGATCAAGAATTCCAAGTTTTAAAAATTTATACTGCTTGTTCATGTGACTCCCTTATTTAGATGTGCTGATTCTCAGCCTGAGTAGTTATGCCACAGCCTCTCCAAATCTGGGTCTAGGAACTTGAGGTTGAGGGACTGTCCTTTCAGGCCACATGGGTAGGAGAAAATATTCAAGTACCACATGCCTCTATCCAAAGCAGCCATCTGTGGCTCCCAAGGAGGGGGGGATGGGGAAGCCATGTGGATACACAGGCTTTCTTCCCATTGGAACCTAGGCTTGCCTTTCTGGCCTCATACTGTATTAGTCTCCTTTCCTCACTTCATGATGCAGTCAATCTGGACTTCTTACTGCTCCTCACATATTATTCTCTATCTTTCTTCGTGCCTGTGATCTGGGTGTCTCTCATGCCTCGAACGTACTCCTTCACCTCTGTCTTTTGGAATCCCTTGTTTCCTTCAAGATTTAGATCAAAAAACACTTCTACATGAAGCCTTTCTTGATCTCTCTAGCTGCTAATATCCTCCCTCTCAAACGTGAAATAGTCTCTGTTCTCAAGACTTTGTGTTCTATCAGAGGAACGTAAGTACATATAAAAGTACATGCAGAATATAGGGTATAGAGCCTGGCCTGTGATTTTGGTGGTGTGGGGATCACAAGATGTGGAAACTCTCTCCTTTGGTTCAGGTTGGTACCCTCTCTGAAACTTACAGTCTTAGTTACCTGGTGTCTAGGCTGTCCTCCAGAAAGGAGAAAAAGCAACAAACAATAACAACAATAATAATAACAACAACAGCAGCAGCCACAGCAGCCGCAGCAGCAACAGCGACAAAGGGAGGGGGAACTTCCCCTTGTCCATGGTACCTTAGCACAAAAGTGGTGGTTCTGAGCTGTTCCACTCCGAGGCAGACAATTCATCCCATGTTGACTTACATGAGCCCAAGTCACACATTCCATACTGACTCAGTGAGATACATTAAAAGTTCCAAACCAAGGCTTGTCACCTAGAAACCTCATCAGATTGGTCAGGGAACTTCACTACATTGGTTTCATCCTCCCTCTCTCTACTTCCTGAAATGTCGTATTTTCAAGGTTGAGAGCTACGTCTTGGCATGGCGTGGTATAACATTTAATTGGGAAATCAATGAATACCATTTGATAATGAAATGATGTAGTGGGAAAAGTCCTGGACTAGGAGTCAGAAGACTGCTAGTCTGTCTTCTGCCATTAATTAGCTGTGACCTTGGCCAAATCCCTTCACTTTTCTGAGACTCAGTTTCCTCGTTTATCAAATTGGAGGGTTGAACAACATAATCGCTAAAGTGCCTTTAAGCTCTTTGATGATGATGTTCATGTTGTTAAAAAATGCATTATGATCTCTGGAGGGTTTTTTAGATGGCCTTTTGTGGACTTTGAAGATGAAGGTAGTGTTAGATCACATTATCCTGTTTCTAAGTGGCTGGTAAAATGTTAGTGGTATGTGAAATCAACAAGCATACATTAAGCACTTATTATATACCAAGCGTTGTGCTGGGAATACAAATGTGAGCAGAAAGAAAGACAGTTCCAGTCCTCAACAGGCTTACCATGCTAATGATGGAAGAGAACACAAAGGAAGTTGAAAAGTGGGGGATGGACAGGAAAGAGTATAAAGGTTCTCAGCTGGAGTCTGGCGGCAGGCAGCTGTGTTTGGGGCAGAGAAAGTCTAGGAGAGTCAGAAGTGTAGCCTAGAGAGGAGTGAAGAGATGGTTGGCCAGAATATTCTCCTTAAAATAGAGGTTCTGATTGAAACCAGTCAATTAGAGGGGGAGGCCACAGGAGGAGAAGGTTCTTTCAATGTGAGAAGTTGAGGGATAGAGTGAACTTCAGTGTGAAGAAGTTTTTGAAGCATAGCAGAGAAAGTTCAGAGAGTTAGAATTGCATTCTGGAGATGCATGAATGTATGTGATTGGTCTTTGTGTAGATAAGGGAGACAAATTTATCAGATGGAAGACTTCCTGATTGATTAAGAGTGAGCTGGGGATCTTAATTCAATTGTACATTTCAATTCAACAACTATTTATCAAGCATCTGCTAAGTGACAGCAGCTAGATAGGCACCTGAGATATAAATACCGGAACAAAACTGTTCCTGCCTTCTAGAGGCTCCTGGTCTACTGGGAAAGGGCAGAGGACATGTATGCATGCAAACAAATATATAAATACAAGATAGCTTGAGGAGAAGATAACCACTGTGTGTTGGGGGGCTGGGAGGGAGAAGGAAAATCTGGAAAGACTCATCTTAGAGACTAGTATTTGTTTTATCCCATAAATTAAAAATAAATAAATTTTTTGTTAAAAGAAAGAAACTAGCATATCAGCTGAGCCTTGAAGGAAGCTAGAGATTCAAAGGGGCAGAGGTGATAGAGAGTTAGTTATAAGCATAGAAGATTGCCTATACAAAGAGAGAGAGAGACAGGAAAGTCAATACTGAGCTGGAGGAATGACTGATTAGTTAGGTTGAAACATAAGAGTGTATAAAAAGGAGTAATGTAAAAGAATAGAGAAGGAAATAGCAAACCACTCTAGTATGTTTGCCAAGAAAACCCCAAAGGGGGTCACAAAGAGAAGGACACAACTGAAAAACAACAACAACACAAAGTAAAAGAAATCCAGAAAGTTAGATGGAAGCTGGATTATAGCACTTTAAATGCCAGCCTCAGAAGCTTGTATTTAATACTAATATTTAATACTGTAGGGAACTTCGGAAGATGTGGTAGGGTAGTGACATGATCAGAACTGTGCTTTAGGAAAATCAGGAAAGTATTGGGAGAGATAGTAATCAGGAAAATCAATAAAGAGTTTATTGAAAAAGTCCAGGTTAGAGGTAATGAGGGCTTGAACTAGGCAGGTAGCTATGTGAATGGGGAGGAAGGAGTGGATGTTGTGAAGGTAGATGTAAAGGATTGGTAACTGACTGGATTTGGAGTTGAAGAGTCAAATTAGATAGTGTAGAGCACCCTGGGGGTTGAATCTAAAATGAGTAGATGTAATTTTTGGACTTGATGTAACCCAACGTTCTCTTTTGGGGACTGTAAGGGAGCCAGATGAAATGAGGCTTGAGGCTGAGAGGATAAGGACTAAGACAGACCTCGGGAATTGTACCTAAATAGAATAACTTAGAAGTTAAGTACTACCCAGTTTGGCTCCATAGAAACATTTTAGATTCACTCTCAATTATCCTATTCTTTTCCCCTTATGAATAAACCATAGACGTTTCATTCTGGTAATCTGGAGGATAGGGTAGCAGAAAAAGAGATGCTAGAATGAAGCATCCACATGTGGTGTCCGTGGCAGAATAAAGGGAAAGACAATTAGGGACTGAGTACAACAGATTTCTGGATCCAGGGAGCCAAATAAGTACAGGGATCGAAAAGGCCAAGGGATTTGGTGTCTTGGCCCAAGGGTCAGAGATCAGGGAGGTTTAGAAACTAGGAAAAGAGAAAGCTCTGCAACCAAGGGTAAGACCATTACTAGAATTTCTTTCATTTCAAACACAATCAGCTGGTTGGAAAGAGTGGCCCAGATGACAGTTTGATTTCAGTCAACAATCAGTCAACTAGCATTTATTAAGTGCTTTCTATGTGCCTGTGCTAAGGACTGGGCATACAAAGAAAGTAAAAAAACAAAAATAAAAATAAAACAAAATAACTAAAACAATCCCTGCTTGCAAGGATTACAGTCTAATGGGGGAGACAACAATCAGACCAGGATGTACTAACAAGATATAAGCAGGATAAATCAGAGATAGTCAACAGAGGGAAGACACTAAAATTGGGGAAAGTTTGTAAGAAGCTGTGACTTTAGCTAAGACTCCAAGGAAGCCAGGAAGCTAGAAGGCAGAGATGAGCAGCAAGAGAATTCCAGGCATAAGAGACAGCTAGTGAAAAACGCCTGGAGTTGGGAGATAGTGTTGTTGTGTCTGAGATGCAGCAAGGAGGCTGGTCCATATTACTGGTTCCCAGAGTGTGTCTGTTAGAATAAGATGTAAGAAGACTGGAAAAGTAGGAAGGGACCAGGTGAAGAAAAGCTTTGAAAACCAAACAGGTTTTTATATTTGATCCTAGAGTTAACAGGAAGGGACAGCTAGGTGGCACAGTGGCTAGGCTCCAGGCTGGGAGTCAGAGAGACTTATCTTCTTGAGTTCAAATCTGGCTTCAGACACTTATTAGCTGTATGACCCTAGGCAAGTTACTTAATCTTGTTTGCCTCAGTTTCCTCATCTGAAAGATGAACTGGAGACAGAAATAGCAAACCATTCTAGTAGTTTTACCAAGAAAACCCCAGATTGAGTCACAAAGAGTCAGACATGACTGAAATGACTGAATAACAGCAGGTAATACAGAGCTACTGGGGTTTGTTGAATAGGAGAGTGATATGATCAGACCTGCTTTTTAGGAAGATCAATTTGACAGCTGAGAGGAATATGGACTAGAGTGGGCAGAAGCCTGGAGGTAGGGAGGCCCACCAGCAGTCTATGGCAGTAGTTCAGGGGTGAGGTGATGAGGGTCTGCACCAGGGTGATTACAGTGTCAGAGGAGAGAAGGGGAAATGTAAGAGTGTTGTTACAAAAGCAGAAATAATAGGTCTTGGTCACTGATTGAATGCGGAGGGGTGTGAGAGAGAATTGAGAGTGATTTCAATGTTTAGCCTTGACGACTAGGAGGATGGTGGTACTCTTGACAACTAATAGGGAAATTAGGAAAGAGGGAGAGGACTTGAGGGGAAACTAAAGAGTTCAGGTTTGGACATGTTGAGTTTAAGATGTCTAATTAGCAGCTGGAGATGTGACACTGGAAGCTGGGAGAGAGGTTAAGGGCTGGACTAGTACATCTGAGAGTCATCAGCATAGAGACAATAATTGAATAAAAATTGAATAATAATAATTGGGCAATTCAATAGTATTTGAAACCATGGCATCTGATGAGATCATGAAGTGAAATAGTACTGAGGAAGAAGAGTAGAGGGTTTAGGACAGGGCCTAAGGGGATCCCCATTGTCACTGGGCCTGATGTGAATGAAGATCCATCAAAGAGACAGAGAATAAAGTAAGACAGACAGGGAAGAGGAGAATCCAGAGAGAATAGTGTCATGAAAACCTAGCAAGAAGAGACAATCAAAGAGAAAAGGGTGATCAACAGCATCAAAGTCTGAGAGAATTCTAGAAAAATGGGGATTAAGAAAAGGTCATGGGGCAGCTAGGTGGCACAGAGCACCAGCCCTGGATTCAGGAGGACCTGAGTTAATATCTGTCCTCAGACACATAACACTCACTAGCTGTGTGACCCTGGGCAAGTCACTTACCACCATTGCCTACCCAAAAAATTAAAAAAGAAAAAATCATTAGATTTGACAATTAAGAGGTCATTAATAATTTTGGAGAGAACTGTTTCATTTGAATGATGAGATCAGAAGCCAGATTACAAAGAGGTAAGAAGAGAGTGAAGAGAAAGGAAATGGAGGAACCTATTGTAGATAGCTTTTTCCAGGAGTTTAGCCATAAAAAGGAGGAGAATAGGATGATAGCTAGGAGGGATGCCAGATCAAGTGTAGGTTTTTAGAGGGTGGAGGAGACATGGGCATATTCATAGGCAGCAGGGAAACTGCCAGTAGACCAGGGAGTAATGGAAGATTATTGCAAAAGTAGGGATTATAGAGAGGACAATCTGCTGGGGAAGATGGGATGGAATGGGATCACTTGTGCATATAGGGGAGTTAGCCTTGGCAAGGAGTAGGGCCCCTTTTCATGTAAAACAGGTGCAAAGGAGGAGATAGTAGAAGAAGGTATATAAGAGATGTGAAATGAACAGGGGAGAGGGGGGAGCTTTATGTAAATGAATTAATTTTTTTTTCAGTGAAATATAAAGCAAGGTTCTCAACTGAGAGGGCAGAGGGAAGGGGAGCTGTGAGAGGTTTTGAGGAGGGATGAAAAGCTTTGGAAAAACCACTGTGGTGAATGAAATAGTGACACAATTATGGAAGGGTGCAAGGATTGTCTTGCTGTAGTGAGGGCCTAATTGAGATTATGTAACATAAATTTGTAGTGACTCTAATCTGTATGTTTTCATAACTTTCTTCAACATCATTTTAAAGTGTATGGAGACAGCAGATTGTGGGAGTAATCCTAGGCTGGCATTTGGAAGGGCAAAGTCTTCTACAGAAGAAAGGGGCAAGGGACTTGAGAGAAGATGAAAGTATAGAATCATAGTGCTTCACCAAGGGGTCTAGTTGGGGAAAGGATGGGAGTGTAGCTTTTGCAGGAGTGATGGTTTTGGAAAGAAGTGAGGGGAGGACAGATTGCAGCCAGGATAAAGAGCAGGATTTGGAGTTGCAGGACAGGTATGACAACAGATTATGATTAGATAAAGGAATTTCTGAGTACATGAACATGGATGTGGAACATTTGTGGGTGATGGAAAGATCAAGAGTATGGCTATCTCTATGTGTAGCTGTGGTGGTATGTAGGTGTAGTTCATGAAAAATGAGTAAGTTGAGGAATTGGGAAGTTAGAATATTTGAACAACTATCAGTGTGTGTGTGGTCATCCCCTAGTTTGAGGGAAGGAATTGGAGAGGCAAGAAAAATTGAACAAGGCACTGAACTTATTGAGGACAGAAAGTGTCGTGGAGGTCAGTAAGACAATAACCACCAGAATCTTGATTGGGTTGTAGATATAGACTAAATGAATCTCAAAGGAGGACAAGTTATTGAGTGATAGTGGTAGAGGGAAAGTCTGCAAGTGGCAACAGGGCACAAGGAGTATTACAATTCCCTCCCCAAGAACAGAGAATCAGGGAACCATCGTTGGAAAGATAACCAGGGAAGTTAGTTATCAGTATGAGGCTGGGTCTCAGTGAATGCAAGAAGATGGAGAGAGAGAGAATGGGAAAGGTTTAAGATGAAATCTAGTTTGTTAATTATGGAACAGGAATTCTGCAGAGCACAGTGGAAGAGTTGGGTAGCTTCAGAGTGAGAGGTTGGGGGTGGTTGGGTTAAAGAGGGATGAGAATAAGGAACAGTCAGTTAAGGATGGAGAATGGGGTTTGAACAATAGCACCCAGGGATTCAGAATCACTGGGATGGGGCAGATATGATGGTGTGGAAGTATGTTAATCATTGAAGAGTAAGTTTGTAGGTTGTCATTGTGCACAGCGATTTGTCCTCAGGTGGCATTGACCCAGAATTCTTGGAGAGAAGAGGAATTTCTGGACCAAGCAGAGGAGTTTGGGGATTGGACAGGAGCTAGAAGAATAACAAAAGAGAGCTATAATGCTAACCTTTGTCTCCACCTAGTATGAGGAGTTTTGTGGACTTCTCAGTCCAGCAAAAGGAAGTCAGCTCTCCAGCAGCCCCCAGTTCATTTCCCAAGCAGGAAATCCTCAACCCCAGAGTAATACTGTAAACATGGAGTACTGTAGAGGCCCCCATGGTGGTGGGGCTCAATAGGGAAGTGAGTTTCTTGATTTTTTAGCAATCTCAAATACTTCCCCTTTACAGACAAACTTCAACTCCAGGGCAGTACTGTAAAAATGGATGGTTGTATAGGTCCCTGGGGAAAGTAGGCCTCACCTCTGGGTGGGCTCCTTAATTCTTTAGCAGCCTTTAATTCTCTCCTCTTTTGGGGGGCAGGAGGACCTAACCCTAAGGTAATCTTATTGGTCTGGAAAAGTATATATGTTCCCCAGGGAAGGTTGGGATCACCAGAGGATGAAAGAGAGTTGTCAACTATTTATGGGCATAGGTGCAGACCTTTCTATTTCAGTTATTTGTTGGGTTTTATAAATCCTGCCCTATATTCGATGTATAATGTTAGCCTCTGTGATTGCATGAGGCCAAAGGCTCTTTTTCCTTTTCTATAGAAACCTTGAAATGAACTAGAATAGATTAGAACTTACCTAAGGAAACCCTGGCTGGAGCATGAGTCAAAAAGAATGATTTGTGAAATGGTCTCCATGATGGAAGCATCTCTGTGTAAACCAAGGGCTCTAGTTCTATGCTATAGGATAGAAAGGTACACGAGGCATCACAGCTACACTACAGGAAGAAGGAAGCAGGCTCTTGCTAGAGGTGAGCCCTTGGCTCTGCTCCTTAACTTCTGCTCCTTAACCCCTTAGATCAGTCAACAATCATATGTTAAAAATGTCCTATGCTTCAGGAACGGTGAAAATATGAAGAAAAGCAAAAAACACTTCCTGCCCTCAAGGACTGTACGTTCTAACAGGGGCAATAGCCTGTAAATTACTAGATACATACAAGATATATATGAAGTGGATGGTAATAGTTTAAATAGACAGTCTAAAGGGGGAATACATTTAGCAACTGGGGAGAGAGGGAAAAGCCTCCTATAGAAAGTGGGATTAGAGTTGAGTTTTGAATGAAATCAGGTGAGATCAGAGGCTGAGATGAGAGAGCAGAGCATTCTAAGAACAGGGAACAGACAGTGCAAAGGTGTGGTGATGGGAAATGGAGTGTAGTATTCAAGGAACTGTAAATAGGCTGATTTAGCTGGATGCCACAGTGGGTGGAGGAAAGCAAAGAGTGAGGAGGCTGGAAAGGTAAGAAGGCGCCAGGCTGCAATGAGCTTTCCATGTCAAACAGAGGACTTTCTATGTGATCCTGGGGATGAAATGGCCCACTGGAGCCTGGGGAGCAGAGGGGTAACAAGAGAAAGACTCATGATTTAGAAAAAAAGTCACCTGGGCACCCGAGTGGAGGATGTTTGGAGTGGGGAGAGAAAAGGAGACCAGGTAGAAGGCTGTTGTGGTATTGTAGGGTAGAAAGGTGATGAGGTCTTGGACTATGGCTGTGGCTGTATGAGTAGAGAGAAGGGGACATAAATGAGAGCTACTGTAAAGACAGAAATGACAAGATTTGGCATCAGATGATCTATGTGAGATAAATCCTCAAATCCTCAAGGGTATGCTACAGCCAGAGAAATAGATATATATAGAATATATATATGTAAAATATGTATATATATATAGTGTATATACACACACACACACACACACACACATATATATATATATATATATATATATATAATATATATATATATATATATATATATATATATATATATATATATATATATATATATATATATATATATATATAAAATGTGTGTGTGTCTAATGGTAGCCATCTCTAAGGGGGGGAGGGAAGAAAAAAAGAAATTTGCATGATAACTATATTAATATATTTAAAAGGAATAGCAACTTGTACATAATAGATTTACAGTTTCATGTGCAATTATCTTTTTTCTTTTACTGTTGTGGAAATTCTTGTTTTTTTCCATAAATTAAAAACAAAAAAAGAGCCAATTGTTAAATTTGCAATGTGAGCATTTACATCTTGGAAATAGGCAAAGGCTAAAAATTAGGGCTTGACTTATTGTTTTGTTGATTGTCTTCTAGACTTAAGAAAGTGATGGAGAAATATTAATAAAGAGATTAAAATTAAGTGTGTCATGTGTTTTCAGAGAGCCAGTTGTTAAACATTTGCTGTTGGATCTGGTGAATGAGATTGAGAAGTCAAGAATGACACTGAGGTGGCAAGCCTGGGTGACTGGGAGGAAGGTGGTGCCCTCAACTTTGAAAGGAAAAATAGTGAGTTCTGTCTTGGACATTTTGAGTTTGAGATACTTATGGGACATATAGGTTAAGATGTCTAAGAGGCAGCTGGACACGTGTGAGTTTAGGTCTGGATACACAGATCTGGGAAACATCAATATAAAGATGATAACTGAACCTGTGGGAGGTGATGAGATCGACATGCCAGATGGTGTAGAGTGAAAAGAGAAGGGAAAAAGACTTGGACGACATAATGAAGAGCAAAATGAGCAGAACCAAGAGAACACTGTCTACAGTGACAGCAGTGTTGTTTTAAGAACATCTTGGAACTAATGAGTCATTTTGACTATTATGAATATCCAACTTAATTATAGAGGACTTAGGAGGAAAGATGTTATCTGCACCCAGAGAGAGAATTGATAAACAGAAGCATGTATAAACTAATTTTACATATGTATACCTATTTGTGTCTAATGGTAGCCAAAAAGAAATTTACACAATAAAAAAGGAATAGAAAGTTGTACGTGATAGATTTGCAGTTTTGTGTGCAATTGTCTTTTTTATTATGCTATGTTATGGAAATGCTTTATTACATAAATTAAAAATAAAATAAATAAATGTGGAAAAAAAAGAAAAGAAGAGGAAGCCTAGGACAGAGTAAAGGGGGCCATCCAGGGTGACTCTATGGCCTAGAGGAAGAAGTGACAATGGTCCCAGAGAAGAGGGGTCGGAGAGATAGGAGAACTAGGGAGAGCAGAAAAGGGCACTGAGGCTAAAAGCCTAGTCTTGTTGTTTTATTTTGGGCTAGGCAATGGGGTTAGGTGACTTGCCCAGGGTCACACAGCTAGTAAGTGTTGTGTGTCTGAGGCTGAATTTGAACTCAGGTCCTCCTGAATCCAGGGGTGGTGCTCTATCCACTGCGCCAGCTAGCTGCCCCCCTAAAAGTCCTAATCTTATCAGCTGCCGTCCTGGTTTTGCCGATGAAAAGGTATGTATGAGGAAGGTAGCAAGGAAAGGGGAGCTAGGTTGGGGTGAGTTGGGGAAGGAGTGTGTGGACAGAAGGAGGAAAGGAGATTGTGGGCAGAGGAAGGTGGGAGAGAAGATAAAGGGGCAGTATGAAGGAGAGAGAAGCCCAGGGAAGCTGGCCTTAGGAGAGCATAGGGCAGTTGGGCCCATGAGGGGAGTCTTTGAGGTAGGTAGTGAGACAGGTAGGCAGCAGGGGCCTGGCTCATTAATTGTCATCCTCGTGCTTGTGGCAAACAGGGGAACAAGAGGATGTCAGGTAGTTGAGAGCTGGAAGCTCTCACGGTGGGTGGGGAGAAAATCCAGTCCTGCTGGGCAGAAATGTCTGCAGCTATTTCTGCCAGGCAACAACCACCTCGCTCCACATGCCTTTGAGAGCTCTTCTGCTCCCCTCCTCTCCTGCCATCTTCCTTTCTCTTTTCCCTTTCCACCTTTCCCTCCTCCTTCTTGCTAGAGTTTCTCTCTGTTTTTCTATATCTTTGCATCTGACTCTCTCACATGCACACCTTGGCACAGGCACAGACAGATACACATACACACACATGCACGTGTGTGCACACATGACAAAGACCTACGGAAAAAGCACATACTCTAAGATACCCTCAGTATCTGACATAGAGACTATGTCTGCCCACGTCCTCTCTCATTCATGGTGGCTGGCCTGTTCCCCCACCCTTTCTTTTTTCTCATATGTTCAGGCTGTCACTTTGGGTCACAAAAATCCTCACACACTCTGGTCCACCCCCTCTATGCCTTTTACTTATCTTTCTCACTTTGTGCCCTCATTCATATACCTACCCACCCACAGTCATTCTGTCGTCAGTCTGATGCCAGGGCACTGGGAGTACTTCCCCTGCTGGGTCTCTACTCTTCCAGGTCTTTCTTTCTCTCCCTGTGTCTGTCCAGAGGTCCCGGCCTCTCCCTGATTAGCCCCTCCCCCAGCCTCTGCCTAAGCTCTCAGAGTCCAGTTGCACAGTCATTTAACCTTCAAAGTGGCCCCATCTGGGAACATCTTCTTTGTGGGTGGGGGCAGGGCTGAGGAAGGGTGGGGTTCGTCTGCCTTGGATCCTTTCTGCAAAAATATCGTTCATTTTCCATAAAGTTCCTTCAACTTGAGATCGTATAAGTAGTAATGAGTGGGAGAGGATCTAAGAGTGAGGGAGGTCAAGGGGCCTTATTTCATTAAGACTACCTTCATCTTAGTATCTCCAGTGAAATAACGTATGTTGATAAAATCAAAGGATGTGCTGCTTGCTGGATGGGACTCCCATGCAGTATTTAACCAAAACTTCTCATTTTACAGATGAGGAAACTGAGGCCCAGAAAAGGGAAGCGACTTGCCCATGATCACAAGGCAGTAAGTAACAGGGCTGGGATTTGAACCCAGGTCCTCAGAGTCTAAATCAGGCCTTTTTCCCATTAATTTTCACCACACCATGCTGCCTCTCTTTATATGTGCTAATAATAATAATATAATAATAATAATAATAATAATAATAATAATAATAATAATAATGATAGTAATGACAATAATGTCTCTAGATCTCTAACACAAAGGTGTTGATCTGTATTGGTAGAGAGAGTTTTCTCACCTGGGACGTCTTTATACCAATAGAATTGTTCATTCAATACCTGTCCCCATTGTAGATGAAAAAATGGAGGTTCAGAGAAGTGTTGCAAGTTTTCAAAGTTAATTATGTCAGAAGTAGACCTTGAATTCAGGTTTTCTGCTCTTTATTTGTACCCAGATACACAGACACATACACACACATAGACATCAGACACATAGACACACACACATACACACATAGACACACAGACACACACATGAAGACACACAGACATACACACAGACACAGATACAGACACAGACATAGACACACAGACACACAGACACACAGACACACAGACACACACACACACACACACACCCATCTCTGGTTTGTCTAGATGGGAATTGCCATCCAATGAATCATCACCTGCACAGCTCAGCCAGGCCCCAAGTCACTACTAGCAGGGTGAAGGTTGGTTGCAGAAGGGATCTTTGAGTATTTTCTAGCATATATGAATAGTAAAAGGTGCTGAACTTCATATCGGCAACCTGAGTTCAAGTCCTGGCTCTAACACCTCCTAGACATGGTCCTGTTTTCTATTTCTAAGTCACTGTGAATTTGTCCTCAACCCTTGCACCCCCAGCCTCTGACAGGGTAGCTTTTGGCCTTGTCTTTCTGGGCCCAGAACTCCGTAAGAATTTCCCCCATTGTCTTTGCCATGCTCCCACAGAGGGCCTGCCCCAGCATCCTTTAATGTTCTTCCTCCACTGGAATGTAAGCTTCTTGAGGGTAGGGACTGCCCTACTTGCTTGTATTTGTATCCCTACAACTTAGCACAATGCTTGGCTGGCACTTAAATGCTTTCTCTCTCTCTGTTTTTTTCTCTGTCTCTGTCTCTCTCCCTATCTATGTATGTCTCTCTTTCTTTCTTTCATCTTTGTATCTGTCTGTGTCTCCCTTCCTTTCTTTTCTTTTTTTTTCTTTCTTTCTTTCTTTCTTTCTTTCTTTCTTTCTTTCTTTCTTTCTTTCTTTCTTTCTTTCTTTCTTTCTTTCTTTCTTTCTTTCTTTCTTTCTTTCTTTCTTTCTTTCTTTCTTTCTTTCTTTCTTTCTTTCTTTCTTTCTTTCTTTCTTTCTTTCTCTTTTTTCCCACCAGTCTGTCTGTCTATCTATCTATCTATCTATCTATCTATCTATCTATCTATCTATCTATCGAATACTTACTACCCATATGGCCATGAGCAAATCACTTATCTCGCCATCTCACCATGTAATAGTTCATTGGACCGAATGGACACATTCATATGGACAATTGGAATCATGATATTTGCCTTGCCTACATTCCAGTATTGTTGGGAGGAAAGCCTTCTGTCAACAAAAAAGGATGTGTTTCTGTGAATGTAAGTGCACTCCAAAGGGAAAGGTAGATGCTTTCTGATTATCTCTCCTTTTGAATTATATGTGTCTTTGATCTCCTTTAATGTGGATATCAAGCTTGACTCCAGCGCCACCTCCTAGGAGTGCTTTCCTGTTTCCTCAGTTGCTGGTGCCACCCCTCCCCCTACAATTCCTTTCATTCCATTGCATTTATTTGCTTATGTTTTGGATTTTGTATTTAATTATCTGTATGCATGCTGTTTCCCTGAATAGCTCCTTGAGGGCGTTTTTGTCTTTGTAGCCCCCTGGGGTGGGGGTAGGGAGTGGGGGAGAGGAGAGGATAACCCAGTGTACAGCATAGTAGGCACTTAAATGCTTAATTGATTGATTGAGTTGGTTATGTAAAGTGTAGATAACCTTTTTCTGTGTTTTCTTTTACAAACTCCAGGCAGAGCAGTGCATTGACCAGCCTTTGGGCATCATCATCATCACTGTCATTTCAGTGACTTTTTAATAACACTTTATTATACATTTGATCTTCACAACCCTGTCAGGGAGGTCATATTGGTATGATTATCTCCATTTTACAAATGAGAAAATTAAGGCTCAAGAACAATTTTGTCTGGTGTGTGGTATTGTGTCCGATTTTTCAGGACCCTATTTGGGGTTTTCTTGGCAAAGATGCTGGAGTGGTTTTCCATATCCTTCTCATTTTACAGATGAGGAAACTGAGGCAAACAGCATTAAGTGACTTGCCTAAGGTCACACAGCTAGTAATTATCTGAGGCCGAATTTGAACTCAGGAAGAGGAGTCTTTCTGACTCTAGGCCCAGCACTCTATGGACTTTGCCACCTGGCTGCCTACATACTTACCTATGGTCACATAATCAGTAAATACTGAAGGCAGGACTGGAAGCTAGATCATCCTAATTCTAGGTCCAGCACTTTATCTGGGGCAGCTAGAAGGCATGTTGGATAGAACACTGGGCCTGGAGTCACAGAGACCCAAGTTCAAATCCAGCTTCAGACACTTACTAGTTGGGTGTGAGCAAATGATTTAACCCTTAATTGCCTCAGTTTCCCCATCTTTAAAATGGGAATAATAATAGCACCTACCTGCCAGGGTTGTTGTGAGTCTCCAATGGGATCATAATTGGAAAGCACTTGGTATAGTGTGTGGCACAGAGCCAACGCTGTGTAAACGTCATCTTTAATCATTATCATCATCATTATCGATATTATTCTTATTAATACATTAAAAGATGAACTGAGAACCTGATGGGGAATAGCGAAAAGGAGTTTCTTATTGGCTCTTCACAGCAATGCAAGAATCTAAGACAACTCCAAAAGACTCACAATGGAAATTGCTACCCACATCCAGAGAAAGAAACATGGAGTCTGAATGCAGATGGAAGCATACTATTTGCTCTCCTTCTCCAACCTTGTTTAGTTTTATTGCTTCATTCTCGTGGTTCCTCCCGTCAGTTCTATTTCTTCTTTACATCATGACTAATGGGAAAATATGCTTAATATGAATGTGTAAGTAAAGCCTATATCAGATTGCTTGCTGTCTTGGGGAGGGGGGAGAAGTGGGAGGGGGAGAAAATTTAAAAGTCAAAATCTTATGGAAGTGAATGTTGAAAACTAAAAATAAATTATAAAAAAAAGAAAAGAAAAGAAAAGAAATTTCCTGAGAGAAGAATGGACGAAAGGTTCTGCTCCAAGGCAGACCAGGGAGTTCTGAAGATCATTTATGATTCAAACCCCTCCATTTTATAGGTAGGAAAGGGAGACTCAGAGAAATCAGGTGTTTTGTCCAAGCACGTAGAGGGATTGGATAGAGAGGCCTGACCAGTGAGTGCTACAAGCCTGTGTGTTTGGTGAGCCTGCTGTGGGAAGTGCTGATGATGTTAAAGGATCCGGTTTTTCAGAGCAGGGGGATTTCTATGAGTGTTTCTGGTCCACTTACTCTGCGGTTTTTTGATTGACTGGTGAGCTGGAATTGGATTTGCTTAATGATAATAATGTTGATGATGATGATAGGCAGCTAGGTGGTACTGTGGGTAGAGTGCTAGTCCTGGAGTCAGGAAGACCAGAGTTCAAATGCAGCCTCTGATGCACTTATTAACTGTATGACCCTGGGTAAGTCACTTAACCCTATTTGCCTCAGTTTCCTCATTTGTAAAATGAACTAGAGATGGAAATGGAAAACTATTCCAGTATGTTTGCCAGGAAAACCTCCAGAAGGGTCATGAGGAGTTGGACACCACTAAAAATGACTAAACAACAATAGCGATAGCTAACACGTGTATTACACTTACTATGTGGTAACCACTCTGTAATCATTATCTCATTGGATCCTCATAACAACCCAGGGAGGTTTTGTTGTTCAGTCTTTTCAGTCATGTCTGACTCTTCATGACCTCATTTGGGGTTTTCTTGGCAAAGATACTGGAGTGGTTTGCCATTTCCTTCTCCAGCTCATTTTACAGATGAGGAAACTGAGGCAAACAGGGTTAAATGACTTGTTCATAGTCACACAGCTAGGAAGTATCAGAGGCTGCATTTGAACTCAGCAAGAGGGGCCTTCCTGACTCCAGGCCTGGTGCTCTTTCCACTGAGCCACCATGGGCCAGTTGCCCCATCCCAGGGAGGTAGGTGCTATTATAATCCCCATTTTGCATATGAGGAAACTGAGCCAAACAGACATTAAGTGATTTGCCCAGGGTCACACAACTAGTAAGTATCTGAGGCCAGATTTGAGCTCAGGTCTTCTTGACTCCAGGCCTGGTACTCTATGCATTGTACCATATAGTCGCCATACCACAACACAACAACAAAATTCACAGGGCAACTCAGCACTCTCTCCTGACTGGCTGATTTGAGTGAGGAAGACATGCTGTAAGCCTCCAGGTGGCAAGACATGCCTCAGACTTTACTCTGTCCACCTCGGTCCACATGGAGCTCATGAATACTGTTCATTGTTTTTATTCTTTCTTCTTAGGTGAAGGACTAGGCTGTGACCTGGTGAGTCTGAAAGGGCAGGAGAGTGATCTTCTTGTCGTCTGGAAGCTGGAGCCAAAGCCAGATTTTGTGGACGGCCAAGCCTGGTGAGATGCTTGTGAGGCCTTAAGCTTACTTGAAGGACCTGGCCTATCAGTGGAGTGACCTTGCTGTCTTGTCCCCCTACAGAGGAACAGCTCATGCAGCAGCTGTGCTGAATTCAAAATGGCCTTGGTGAGGTGAATGTAGCCACTTTTAAGTTTGAGCCTGCTATCCCCAAGGGCTGAGGTGATCCAGGAGTGGGGAGGGAGAATGTGCCCCTGTTGTTGGAGAAAATGTACTTCTGTTCTAACTATATATCATCAGTAACTTTCCCTTTGTAACAGCTAGTTGATGTTAATTGGTTAAATGATACTGGGGTGCTAATCACTGGCAATGATGTTGGGGAGAACACAGGAGTAGGGGCCCAAGCGGATAGCATTAGAGAAGAACTATTGGTTTTCTACTGTACCCCTAAATCCTGAGGGGAATATTTATCTAGCTATGTTCTGGGGGACCCCTCTCATCTGGTAGGATAAGAACTTACAGATCTTATAAAGATTATACTAGTAAGTAATACAGCCAGGATTTGAAATCATGTCTCTTTCCTTTTACCTAGGGCTGGCCCTAACATCAACTGTTTTCATCTGAGCAATCTAGGAAGGCTTCCTGGAGGAGGTAGGATTCCAGGTGCAGTCTGAACCACAGGAAGGAGACTGGTGAATAAGGGCTAGGCTGTGTTTCAGGCATAGCCTAATGAAGAATGGAGGGGAAAGGGTGAGAGTCCTGGTTAGGGAGCTGGATGGGGGAAGAGGGAAGTAAACTGGAGCATTTAATTCCCCAACCTACCTCCTAGTTCTAGAGAAACCTAAGACTTCTCCAGTGGCACGAAGAATCGGTGAACATTTCTTGATAATTAGCCTGGTGCTAGCTTGTTACAAAGAGGGAGCAAGGCAGTGAGGGAGCCCTTTGAAAGGCAATGCAAGCTCTCTGACAAAGGAAGCCCAGGGAGCTTTCAAAGACAACTTCTGAGCACCCTAGACTTTTCATGTTCATTAGATCCCTGCTTCCCAGGCACCAAAGACAAACAGTGTGCATTTAAGTGGGTTTTTGGGAGACATTGCTGAACGTGTTTCATTTAGCTGGGGAAGAGGCAGAACCTCGCTGAGTTGCTTTTCTCCTCCGGTCTGAAAGCATGGACAGAGCACTCCCTGCCATGCAGGGCAGTGAAGGCCAGGCCTTTTCAGCTCTGCGGGAGCAGAGTGGCACTGCCAGGTCAGGCTTTCATGTGCCTGGTGGCCTGGCAGGAAACATGCAATGTTTGCCCTTTTTGGAGTAGAGGGGAGGAGCTGGAAGGTGTGTATGTTTGTTTGGTTGTTTATGGATTTATGCACGTACATATGTATGTATGTGTGGTTTTTTTTTCTTTTGGTCTTGTGGATAGAAAGCCTATTTTGCCGTTTGAAACATCTTGGTTCAAATCTTACCTTTGACATATACAATTATCCCTTCCACATTGTGGGGGCTAGGGGTGCCCAGCTTCCTTGATCTGGAAAATTCACGTAAAATTTTTTTGTCCTCCCTTCATACTAGAGAAGAAGTCTGAATTATTGTGGCATTAAAAGATAAAATATGTTGACATTATACAATACTATGCATACATTTTATGCATTTCTGAATTTCTAAACTTTTTCTGTGTCATCAGCAGCTTCTGCAACATTCCCCCCAAAATCCTATTTAATTTCTTATGGATATATTGAAACTACAGTGGGGAAAGTTGTGGTGTGGAAGGGACAACTCTACTAGTTATGTGACCGTGGACAAATTACTTAACCTGTTTGTGCCTGGGGTAACTCCACGATAATAAATTATAGGGGAGGTGCTGGTTTGCATTGGTGGAGGGAGCTTCTGTACTGGGAGTTCTCTTCATTGATGAAATCAAAGGTCTGGGGGGAAAAAGCTTGATATCCTGAGGCCATTCTGTTGAGGTCTCAGTCTCTGAGCAGTGTTGGTCCACTGGAGTCCTTGAGCTGCTGCCCACCAGGAAGCCATTCCATCACAATGCATTGGCTAAAAATAATCCTTACATGTGTAGGCTGCTTTACTGTTTGTCAGGAGGCCACATCTAGTCGTCCTCATCCATATCTGGCTCAGGAGGAGAAAGTGAGGCTGGTGACTTTGCACAGCCCTCCCTCACTTAAATCCAATTCATTTGTAAGCCATGACATCACCTTGCTGATGTCATGGTCCTCTTTGAGAACGAAGGACAAACGACAACTGTTTGTCAATACATACCTCATCTCATTTTATCTTCACAAAGGCCCATGTAGTAGGGCGAGTATCCTCATTTTACAGGGAGAGGACTGAGCTTGAGAGGTGGAGACTTATTAATTCACAAAGCTGAGAGATGCCAGAGTTGGGGTTAGAACTCAGATCTCTCCTTACCCCAACAGTTTTTTTCCCTAGGCCACATACATTGATCAAAGCAGTGGGGAAGGAGTGGTGGTGGTACTGTGAAAGGTCTTGGGTGCTATGGGCCTATCAGTATGTCTAAAATTCCACCCTGCCCTCACCTAGCTTAAAGTCAGTCTAATTGAGGAGGTGAGATGTACCAGTAGTAAGTTAAATAAGAATAGGATCACAATATAATTCAACAAATATTTATTAAACACCTACTTGTTCAGAGCACTGTGCTAAGCCCTGGGGGAGAGACATTTAAAAAATACATAATACCTACCTTCCAGGGTTTATAGTATAGTAGGGAAATGAAACTTACCTCCCCCCCCCAAAAAAAAAGCTATACACTGATTATCTATGAGTTCATTGGCGTGAATACCTGCTCTCACAAAGCAGAATGAAACTACCTATACTTTTCTGAATCTTTTTCAGTAGTTAGGGCAGGAGAAATTAATTGCCTTTTTCATGATAATTTCTCAAAATATTACAAAGCAGTATATGACCAGTTTCAGCATGAGCAGGACAGACAGACAACAGAAGCTATATTAACGGAGAGGAAGGAAGGAATAGACATTTATTAAGCACCTATTCTATACCTGGCACTCTACTAAGTATTTTCAAACATTTCATTTGATTCTCACAACAACCCTAGGAGGAAGGTGCTGTTATTATCTCCATTTTGCAGATGAGGAGACTGAGGCAGATAGAGGTTAAGTGACTTACTCAAGGAAACACAGCTAGTAAATATCTGAGGATGGATTTGAACTCAAGTCTTCTTGACTCCAGGGCCAGCTTTCTATCTACTGAGCCACCTAGCTGCCAGGGAGAGAAAGAAAGGTCCCTACTAGAGACCAGAAGCTCAATAAGGGTAGGGACCTTCTCTTATTTAATCTTTGTATTCCATACACTTACCTAATTTTTAACATGCAAACCAATAAATGTTTGTCGAAGCTGCAATTAGTTAGGGAGGGTTCCTCATAGAATGGGAACATTGATCAGGGCCTTGAATGATGATTTCTGGCATTTAGAAATGGCTGTTTCTCCAAGCATGAAGCTACTGGTGGGATCAGAGAATGCAGCTGGAACTTAATTTTGCACACACAGGACCCTGGGACAGCCTCAGGCAACTGGGAATAAGTAAAAGAGACTTGCTCTTTCAGGAAGCTGAGTGGGGTGAATTCTTTTGGTCTCTGTGTTAAACCCAATGTCTGCTACCAGTCCTAGATCACTTTGCTTAACTGTATCGTTTAGTCTTTTTTCCAGCGTTGTTGATCCTGCTAATGACTCCTGATTTCTGATCTGGAGGTTGCTTCTGGCCCTGTGTCTTAGCATCCCACTTTTATGAATAACCAGATGCTCTTCTTCCTTACTGCCTGTATGACCTTGGTCAAGTCATAGCCTGTCTCTGGGCCCCACTTTTGTCATCTATGAAATGAGAAGGTTGGTCTAAATGATCTCTATCTATCTAAATTGTCTTCAAGCTCGAAAATTCCATTCCAAATCCCTCTTGGATTGTGAATCTTCTGGCTATGGACTTCCTTGGTTCCCTGGCTCCCAAAGCCTCGGAGTATACCATGGGAGCTGTTAGCCCCAGTCCATGACAGGTACCATCTCTCAGGCTTAGGAAGAGGAAGGATGAATGGTGTTTTAAAATCACCTACTAGGCTTTGTAAATATTTCCCCTTCTTCCTTCCTCAGGCTTGGGTCCCTCTAATGGCTGAACTTAAAGGGGTATGCAAAAGAAGGTTTAGCAGGAGCCTACCTCCCAAAGCCCTCTTCAGCTCTAGTAAATGGCACCAAGTCATGGTTATCTTTAAGACTGAAAGGCTAGCATCAGTCACCCTTTAGAAGATGTTGACACCCCCCCACCAATAGAAAATTGTGAATAGATTCTCTGTTTACTTAGATGAGACTCTACCTCAGCCAACAGAAACCAGTTTGGAAATAACAACAATACAACAATAATAATAACAATAATAATAATAATAATAATAACTCTCATTTATCTGGTGCCTTACAATTTAGGAAGTACTTTCCTCACAACGGCATTATTTTTTTAAACTTTTACTTTTAAAATTTTGAGTTCTAATTCTTTCCCTCCTCCAGCCTCTCTACCACCTATGGAGAAGACAAGCAATATGATATCCATTTTATATGTGAAGTCATGTAACACTTATTTATATTTTAGCCATGTTGCAAAAGCAAGAAAAATAAAGAAAGTGAAAAAAATGCTTCAATCTGCACGTAGAATTCATCAGTTCTCCCTCCCGAGGTGAATTTTTCATCATCAGTCCTTTGGAACTGTGGATCATTTCATTGACCAGAGTAGCTAAGTCATTCATAGTTGATCATTGTATAATATTGCTGTAACATCTACAATATTCTCCCGGTTCTGCTCGTTTCCCTCTGCATCAGTTCATATAAACCTTCCCGGGTTTTTCTGAAACTATCCCCTTCCTCATTTCTTACAGCCCCATATTATTCCATCACTATCATATAGCACAGCTTGTTGGGCCATTCCCCAATGGATGGGCATCCCCTCAATTTCAATTCTTTGCCACCACAAAAAAGAGCTGCTATGAATATGTTTGTGCATGCAGGTCCTTTCCCTTTTCCTTTGGGGTGCAGACCTAGCGGTGATATGCTGGGTCAAGGGGTATGCACAATTTTACAGCTCTTTGGGCATAGATCCAAACTTCACGACAGCTTTATCAGGCTGGGAGTCAAAGTATTTTTGCCTCCCAGTTTACAGATAAGGAAACTGAGGCTTTGAAAGGTTGATACTTGCCTAGGGTCCCACACAGAAAAGGTTCATGTTGGGCATGTGGAAGAACTTGGTGACCAAGTGAAAAAACTGGAACAGAGACCTAGATTTGCTTGTGTTTGTAGCTTACTTTGCATCTGCTGCCCTTCCTGGTTTCAGCCCCGTAGAACAAGGTGCCTCTGCATGGTGGGTAGCTCCTGATGTCCTGTCCTCTCTCTCTCCTCCTCCCCTTTCCTGTTTTTCGCTCCTTTTAGATTGTAAGTTCCTTAAAGACAGGGAGTGTTTTTTTATTCATTGTATCCCTAGCACTTAGCACAGTGCCTTACACAGTAGACACCTAATGAACGTTTATTGGATTGAATTATGTAATATCTGAAATTGGAGCATCCTTAAGCCTAGGACAGATGTTTGCGGAATTATGGAATCACAGAATCTAAGGGATCTCAGAGTTCCTTAGTACAACTTGTCCCTAAACAGGAACCCACTCCACAACATTTTTTTTTTTTGCTAGGCAATGGGGTTAAGTGACTTCCTTCCTTCCCTCCCTCCATCCTTCCATACTTACTAGCTGTTTGATCTTGGTCCAGTCACTTAACCTCTGTTTCAGTTTCCTCATCTGTAAAATGGGCATCATAATACACTTTCCTTCCACGGTTGTTGTAAGCATCAAATGACATAATATTTGTAATGTACTTAATACATTACATTACATTAACGGGAACATAGTAGGTGTCATTTAAATGTTTATTTCTTTCCCTTCCCCTTCTCTAGAAGGAAACTTAGAGGCCACTGAGTGCAATCCTTTAAAAAAAAATTATTGATATCTTTTATTTTCATTTCACCTACATTTTCTAATATACATCCCTTTTCTCTTTTCCTCTCAATCATTTATCTCTTATACTGAAGCAAAGGAAACAAAAGAGGAAAAAATACCCAGTTCACTAAATCTAACCAAAATGTGAACCAGGTGTGGCATTATAGACAGTGTTCACTCCCCTTTGCAAAAAACAGAAGTGGGGGGGCATTCAGAGGTACAGTCAAGTATTGCTTCTTTCCAAACCTTTCAGTTTATAGATCAGAAAATGAAGGTGGAGAGAGACCAAGTGACCCACTCTGGGTTGTCCAGGTAGCCAGTGACAGACCTGTTCTTCTTCCTACAAACTGTCTGTTCTTTTCCCTGCACCAACCCTTCCTCAAGCTCCAAAAGGCCAGAGGCCCCATGGCTCCAGGTGTGAATGAGCTGTATCACTGTCAGCCTTTCTCCATCTGCCCACTTGTCTAGAGCTGGGCTCTTGGCTTTGTGGTAATGAGTTCTGTCTGCTGGACTAGAGGGTGTGGGTGAAGTAGGGTTGATGAACAGAGGGTTAGACCTGCCCAGGGCACGATGGAGGACAGCATCAGCAACAGCAAAAGGGGAGTGGGAGGACCCCTGAGACCTGATAGGAAGGAAGAGTGCTTTAATAGAGCAATGAGGTGTCACTGGGGAGCAGGAACTAGAGGACAGCTGCTAGAAAAAGAGCAATCTGGCATAAACAAAGGGTCCTTGGAGGCAAACACTGATGTGGAGGAATGATCCATGGTCTTCTCTCTTGCTGCACGGTACTATAAGTCATGGAGATTATACAAAACTCTGGGGGAGGGTGGCCCATCACGAGGCAGCTACTAGGTGCAGCGGATAGGCCTGGAGTAAGTAAGGAAGACCTGATTTCAAATTCAGCTTTAGATACTTACTAGCTGATTGACCATGGGCAAGTCACTTGACCGCTATTTGCCTCAGTTTCCTCATCGGTAAAATGGGTATCATAATAGCACCTACCTCCCAGAATTGTTGTAAAGATCAAATGAGATAATGTTTGTAAAGTGCTTAGCACAGTGCCTGGCACATAGTAGGCACTTAATAATGCTAATTTCCTTCCCCTCTCTTCCCTTCCTCAGGCACTTACTAGCTATGAGGCACTGAGCAAGTCACTTAACCACTGTCTGCCTCAGTTTCCTCAACTGCAAAATAGGGATAATAGTAGCACCTACTTCCCTGGGCTTTTGTCAGGACCAAATGAGATAATATTTGTGAAGTGCTTAGCCCAATGCCAGGCACATAGTAGGCACCTAATAAATGCTTATTTCCTTTCCTTTCTTTATGGGAGCTCTTGACTTTTTATGGGCTTTGGTACAAGTACTGTCTCCTTTAATGTGTAAATAAAAATGTTTTATGTTTTGTGCCTTGTGAACCTAAATGCTTGAAAGTATAACTGGTTACCTTCAGTGGGAAGCTTTGAGATTCTACCAGAGTGGGGGTAGTGACCTGGAGAAATAAGAGGTACACAAAGCATACCTGAGCATTTCGTGTTAAGAGGGAGCCTGTGATGGGAGGGTTATCCAAGCAATATTAAAGAGCTTAAAAATATAATAAGGAGCAAGAGGCAAAGTAGCTTAGTGGTTCGAGTCAGGCTTGGAGTCAGGAAGACCTGGGTTCAGTCTTGACTCTGACACATGCTCACTGTGTGATACTTGACAGCTTGACCTCTCAGTATCCCAGGCAGCTCTTGAAGGCTAATTTGCAGGAGGAATTGCCAATTAAAATGGAAGAGAGAATTTCCTGCAGGGCTTCTTAAACTTTTCCACCCTAGACCCTTTTTCGCCTTGCGGCAGCTTCCGTTGTCATGAGTGGCCTGTGGGCATGCACAGTGCAAAGTGTGCATGCTTTGTGTTCAGAACCAAGGCTGAAGCGAAGTTGCCCGATGCAACACGGGCAATTACTTCGAGAGATACTTCGGATTCATTACGTTTTTGATTTTGAAATGATTTTTGCTTGTTGCGTATGCAGAAACCTTGTATAGTTGCCACATTTTTTGCTACCCCATGTGGGGTTGTGACCTACAGTTTAAGAAGTGCTGATAGAATTTCCTATGCTAGTAAAGGGGTAGCTAGGTGGTATAGTGTATAGGGCCTGGAATCAGGAAGACTTGTCTTCCTAAGTTCAAATCTGGCCTCAGAAGCTTACAACCTGTGTGACCCTGGGCAAGTCACTCAACCCTGTTTGCCTCACTTTCCTCATTTGTAAATTGAGCTGGAGAAGGAAATGGCAAACCACTTTTTCTTTGCCAACAATACCCCAAATGATGTCACAAAGAATCAGACATGACTGAAAACTGAACACAACAACAAATACCAATGAAATCATGTTTCTGGATTGAAAGAAAACTGAGGAGCATAGGGCCAATGACAGATCCCTTGGCTATTCCACCCACATGGAGGCTTGGTGAGCCTACTTCCAGAAATACACGTTAGAGGAGTCCTTTCCCAGAGTCACAGCATGCTCAGGTGTTTTGATGTTTGTTTCCCATCCACTTATCCCTAAGAAGGAGGTGTGGTGATCAAAAATCTTTTAGTTGGCTGCCAAGCTGGCTTTGTATACAAAAGTCAAAGTCTCAAACCAACAAGAAAGCGCTTTCTCTCCCTGACAATTTTTAAGTAAGGAGGAAGAAATATTATAGCCTGCTGGGTAGGGGGGTCCCTTTCTCACCTAATCACCATGTGGCTGTGAATATATGTGGTGCATCAGCTTTCTCTTTCTATTCCATTTATTCTTTCCTGACCTTAGGTGAATGAGTATTCTCTACTGAATGGAACAGGTTATGACCTTGTGAGCTTTGGAAGATTGAAGTCTGGATCAGAGGCCCAGGAATTAGAATTCATAGCAGGTGATACTAAGGAATGCTAACTGGTTAATTTCTAATGGGGAAACATACTGGATGGGGGCTCATGTTCTATAGTATCAGAAAGGCACTCCTATCCTCTCCAGGTGACCTCTAGAATTTTAAGGAAAGCTGTAGCCTTGCTCTGGGGACTTGACCTTCTACCTGAAGTGTGGATTAGGAGGGGGAACCCAGAGACTACATATTTATAGGTGTAATATACTTGATAAACTTTGAAGTGCTATGTAAATGACAGTTATAATTATAAACAATACACAGCGGAGCTAGAATTTGAACTCAGGTCTTGTAGTCCAAATCCAGTGCCTTTTCCACTTATAGCATGCTACCTTAAGCCTTACTCCACCACTGTCTCTGATTGAGTTGAAGGATGGAGGGCAGTCTAGTAGCTGCCACCAACTCTTCCCTCATCTTATAGGGATTTTCTCTAGTCTTTCTGTCCAGGTGAGGAGTTATCTCCTTCTTCTACCTCATTCAATGGAAACAAAATAAGGTTAAAAAATTCAGATTTTGTATCTAGTGATCTTTCTATCTTGCTCTAATCTTGTCTGCTCATTGGAATGTACTCCCACCTTCTCACCTCTGCCTCACCCCCACCCCAACCCCCAACTAGTTTTAGTCTAATACTGCTTATCTTTCATAGGGATAAGGTCAATATATCAGAACAGGTTGTATCTACTTCCTCCCCTATAAGTAATTGGAAAACATGGGTGTAACAGAAAGCCAGTTGGATTTAGAACTAGACCATCTGGGTTCAAATCTCTGTTCCAATATTTAGAACCTGTATGACCCTAGGCAAGTCACTTAACCACTTGGGGCCTTGAATTTCCTCATCTATAAAATGACAGGGTTGGACTAATAGCACCTAAGTCCAAACCTATGATATTGGGATCATTAGTGGCTGAGAAGTTTATTTCTTGTGCCCCAAAGATTATTGCACAGTTCAGAAGGGATGGCAGAAGTCCACACCCTCCAGGGGAAAAATTGATATACATAAAATAATCAGCCACAGCAGAAAAGTCTTTCTTTACACCCTCATGAGAGCAGCCAGGACACACCCTAATGATGCCATTGGGCAGCCTAAGGAGATCAAGCCACTTATTCTCCACCTTGATGCACACCCCCAGAAAAGTGGGCAAAGTGTGGCCTCACCTTCCCATCGATGGGTAAAATGGTCCACTGGCCTCCTGGCCCTTTCTCCCAACACGTTCCGGTGGAACAACTTAGACTCTGAATCTTTGAAGCTTTCTGGAGTACCATCTTTTCTTACTGAGACATTATGGGTGACTTGGATTTAATTATATGTGTCTGACTGAGGTGTGACTATTGGCTCCCAGTGTGAGTCAGCAGAAATGAGAAGGGGGAGGACAAGGCAAGAGGAATGAAGGAGACAAAGTGAGAATGGAACCAAAAGCTGAGAGGGCTCTGGAGCCGAGTTTTCCAGGTGTATAAATAGCCTGCCCCACTGGACTGTTGCAGGGGGGTGCAGGGAGGCACCTCCTCTGGCAGATCTAAGACCCTAAACCTGACTAGCTCTAGTCTCTTCAATGTTTCCAGCAGTATCCAAAATCACTCAGAGGGTGGGGGCCGGTTTGTTTTGTCTTTGCATCCCTAGCACCTAGAACAGTGCCTTAAACATACATATGTGCTTACTAAATATTGAATGAATGAGCAAAGAAATGAATGACAGTTAACTTTGTCCAGCCATACTATTATATGCTTTGATATCTTAGAGGGAGAGCCTGCAGCTGTGGGAAGAGCTCTGGACTAGGCAGCAGGAAACTTAGGTTCTGGTACCAGTAATGTAATTTTTCTCTCCTCCACCAACTGTAGGCTCTTTGAGGACAGGCATTATTTCCTCTTTGTCTTGCATCCCCAGTGCCCAGAATAGTGCCTGGTACATAGTAAGTACTTCATTGATTGTCACTAACTGGCTTTCTGGACCTCAGGTTCCATATCTTAACTAAGGGGGATAAGGTTTCTGAAGTTCCTAATGCCTCCATGATTCTTTGTTATGTTTCTGGAGCAGCCATACCGCCTCTCAAATTAGGCTGTAAGCTTCACAAAGGTAAGGTGTTGTGCTTCTCTTGTTTTCTTTTGGCTTTCTCTGCAATGAGCTTAACAAAAGTCTCAAGAGCTCTTCCAAATAGAGGCAGCCTGAATTTCACCTCTAGTCATTTCCATTGTTATCACTTGAAGCTTGTAATGAAGGGCACAGCTTCCTTTTTACATTGTGGTGTAAAGTGATGGCCTCAAGTTCATGCCATATGAGCAAGGAATGGTTGAAGGAACTGGGGGTGTTTAGTCTGGAAGAAAGAAAAGAGAAGACTCAGGGCATACACGATAAGTATCTTTAGGCATGTGAAGGGCTGTCATATGGAAGAAGGATTAACTTTTTTCTGCTTGGTCTCAGAAGACAGCCAGGAACAATGGGAGGAAGTTGTGTGTGTGTGTGTGTGTGTGTGTGTGTGTGTGAGAGAGAGAGAGAGAGAGAGAGAGAGAGAGAGAGAGAGAGAGAGAGAGAAGAGGAAGAGGAGAAGAAGGAGGAGGAGGAGAGAAGAGAGGAGAAAGAGAAGAAGAGAGGAGAGGTGAGGAGAGGAGAGAAAGAGAGAGAGGAGAGAGAATGAGAGAGCAGAGAAAGAGGGGAGAGAGGCGAGAGGCAGAGAGAAAGACACAGAAAGAGCGCTACCAGTTCAATAACATAAGGAAAACCTTTCTAATAATGAGTGCTCTCCCATAATGGAATAGACTGGAAGCAGTGTGTCACAGGAGGACTTCAGGCAAGGATTAGATGGACCCATGTTGGGGGAGGTAGTAGAGGAGATTCATGTTCAGTTGTGTGGGAGGTTGAGTCCAGCCCCCTCATGTTGGTCCCTGAGGTTTCCTCCAATGCTAAGATTCTATGATTCTGATTCTGTGACTAATCCCAATCTCCTTCCTCTGTAATAGGCATACCACATGCTCAGAATGTAAAGCTGCTTTAGTACAGGGCGAGAAAATCTCAGGATTTAAACTATATACAGTAGAGATGGAAATTGAGTTGTACATAGCTTTGTTGTTTAGTTACTTAGCAATACGGAATGGTTGTGGTGATGATGATGGCATTTTTGCCCTTCAAGTCCGAAGTGAATTTTTCAGTAATTTTCCTGCTAAGTTGACATCAGGGCTCCTGGATATGGCCTTAAGAAGGAAACAGGAAGGTTTAGCAGCAACACTGAATAGATCTTGGTATTTGTTCTAGAGTTTCCAACTGTTTCCTTCATCATGTTGAGCAAAAGAAACCTCTAAGCTGGAACAACTTGGAAAAGCTAGGAAGAAGGAAGCCTTTATCAGTGACTTTTAGCCAGGCAGAAAGAGGAGCAAAGCAGGTATTTGTGGCTATATCATCTGTTGTGGGTGATCCCCATCTCCCCTGTCACTAGCTATGTGTTCCCAAGATCAGGAGGACTGGGCAAAGTGGGGAGAGCTGTTTCCCAAAGTGCTTCGTTGACCTGCCCTGCCCTTTCTGCTTAGTCATAGAACTCCCTCTTCTTCCAGGTTGCTGTCTCATTAATTGTCTTCCTCCCTCCCTGCCCCCTCCAAACTTAGTTCTTCCTAAATCATAACTGATCGTTTGCCTAAGCTATTTTGGAATACTCTACTGTCATTCTCTGGTACCAGTTAGGTATAAGGGACAGGACTTTCATCATAGTATTAGCAGTGTTAGAATTCCTCTTATGCCCTTGCCTCTTGTCTCTGGGAGTGGAGCTGGCAGGGGTCTAAAATGCTGCATGAGAGGGTTGGGGTGGTGGTGGGCACCAGGGAGCATGCATGTGTGTCTGGGAGCGGGTGTCAGACCCAGTTACTATGACACAGGATATTTTTAACACCATGGAGGCCAAAGTGCCACATCCTATTAGGCAGATTCTCTGAATGCTCAGGGTCACCCCCCAGATGGATGGATCTAGCAAAAGGTCCCAGCTGCCCTGTCTGCTCCCAACTGTGCCCTACCTTATTATAGCCAGGGTGTGTAGCATACAGCCTTTGTTAGTCCTCCAAGAGGAAGAAGCACCACTCAGGGACAAGTGGGTCCAGGTGGGAGGCAAAAGGTCTAGGTCCTTCAGTTCCACTGGGAAATCACCAAACAAGTTTTTCTTGGATCCCTTATTTCTCCTTCATTTACCCTTCTGGTTCTGTGTGTTTATGTTGTGAATGGGAGAGTGGGAGGGGAAGGAATCATAGTCAATAGAACAGATTTGAGTGGCTGCATCAACCAAACCCAGTGCAGGGTAGGACGGAACTCAAGCTAGTGAAGGACATAAGGACCTTGCCAAATTGAAGAGAATGACCCTCTAGTTCTGACTAGGAGGCTGGGCTGAAGCTGCCTCTGCCCACTCATTCTCCATCAAGAGAGTGATTACCTTTTCTTTTTCTGTCTGTATCCCTTTGTGTATATGTGTGTGTCTGTTGTTGTGGTGTGTGTGTGTGTGTGTGTGTGTGTGTGTGAGAGAGAGAGAGAGAGAGAGAGAGAGAGAGAGAGAGAGAGAGACAGAGAGAGAGAGAGAGAGACAGAGAGAGAGAGAGAGAGACAGAGAGAGAGAGAGACAGAGAGACAGAGAGAGTGCTCCCTGGGCAGCTATTTCCATATGAGCACAGCGGTTAGAGCTGAAGGGGTCTTTAGAGATCATAAGAGCCATAGAGGCAAACACCCAGATTTAACAGATGAGGAAACTGAGAGACAAAGATGTTAGGTGAGTTGGTCAAGATCACAGAGGTAGTAAGTAGCAGAACCAGAATTACAACCGAGGGCCTTTGATTTCAAAATATCACACTTCTTTTCTAATAGCCCCTGGCATTCAGGATATGACTCCTTTCTGTGGAGAGGTCCCAGCAGGCAGTTCTGGGAAATCTGTCTGGGTGGATCCAGGGAGAAAGCACCCCAGAATCTCAGAGTCCTCAGGACTCTCAGAGTTCATCTAGCACTTGCATAGGAATTGTCCCCCCACCCCACCAAGGATATCCCTGACAAGGTCATCCTTTGGATTGAGGACCTCTCAGTCAAGTGAACCCACTACCTCCAGCCAAGGGGGCCCCACTGTTGGGTAGCTAATTGTTAGGAAGTTTTTTCTTTCATTAAGCCTAGATCTGACTCTCTGAAAATTCTGCTTATGACTCCTGGTCCTTTCCTCTTTGGCCAGTAATCTCTGGTATCTCCCGGGATCAATTTGGCATAAAGGTTGTTGGCACAGTGGTGTTGGCCCAACTAACCAGAGGCTTCTTTCTGGTCTTGGCTCTTTTCCCAGGGTCTTGAAGATTCTCTTTTAGTAAGGAAGCTGCTTTGGGACAATTGGCACTCTGTGTCGTTCCCACCCCAGGAGAGCCTATTGCTTGGACATATTAGATCTTTCTCTAATAGCTCCTGGTCCTTTCTTTGAGAGCCAAATGAATGCCAACAGTACAGGACTTTGTATCCATAGAGTCCTACTGGGGGGTTGAGAAGGCAGCCATAGTTCCTTATTAGAGTGGGGTAAATTAAGGCCCACAAAAATTAAGGCATTTACTGGTAAGTGGTAGAGTCATCTTACCATTTTGTTTTTCTCTCTTCTTTCTCTTTCACTCCTCATCTAATGTGTCCATTCACATGGAACAGACAGACCCACAACAGGAAAATAGAAATTCATCAAGTGCAAAGTATGTATGTAAAATAGGGGCACAAGGAGGAATGTAATGGAGGACATGAAGAAATAATACCCAAAGATACTTCTGTTCTTTAAGGACTCAGGAATTCATTGGCATAGCTAATCCCTCCATCAATGTAACTTGCAGCCCTTTTTTGTGTGTGGGAGTTAGAAACATCTGGATTTGAATCCCGCCTCAGACACATATTAGCTGTATGACCCTAGACAAGTCACTGATCTTTCTGAACCTCAGCTTCCTTATCTTTAAAATGGAGATATTAACAGTATTTTTTCTTTTTGTTTTGGAGGCAATTGGAGTTAAGAGACTTGTTCAGGGTCACACAGCTGAATTTGAACTCAAGTCCTCCTCACTCCAAGGCCTGTGGGCTCTCCACTTTGCCACCTAGCTGCCCCATTGTTAATAGTACTTATTTAATAAAGTGGTTGGAAAGATCAGATGAAATAGTGTATGAGAAACGTTTTGCAAACCCTTAAGCCTTATATGATTGTGAGCTATTTTTATTACCATTGTTATTGTTGCTGTTATATTTGCCTTTGTAAACTGTTTTAGTGAGAGATTTTCATGTCTTTTCCTTGACTCTCTCCCGCTCCTGGAAGGCTCTCGCTTCTTATCTCTGTCTTCTGGCTTCCCTGAATTTCTTCATGATTCAGCTTAAATCCCACCTTCTGCAGGAAGCCCTTCTGGGCTCTCTTTAATGCCGGTTCCTTCCTCTGCCTTTACCCCAACTTTACCTGCATGGATCTTGTTTGGATATAGTAGTTACATGCTGTCCCTCCCATTAGACTGTGAGCTGCTTGAGGGCAGGGATTATTTTTACCTTTATTGTAAAAATCCTTAGTGCTTAGCACAGTCTCCCTGCAGCCAGGGAGGTGATAAAGTTCTCAGAACTGTTCCAGGCTAGTCTTCAGACCACAGACATGCGGTCTATCACAGTCACCAGAGTGGGGACCCTTATTTTTCCTTCATTTACCCTTCTGGTTCTGTGTGTTTGTGTTGCAAGTGGGGAAGTGGGAGGGGCAGGAATCACAGTCAACAGAGTCAATTTGAGTGGCTGTTGTCAACCAAGCCCAGTGCAACTGGGAAGGGTCGGAACCCAACCTAGTGAAGAAGTGAGAAGACTTTCCAGCTTACTTAGAATTTGAGTTTTGTTGGTCTAGCCTTGAAGAACCCCGATGAAGCATCAGGGGAGCGCCTTAGGGCAGCAATAGAAAAATAGCTTCACATACATGGTCTTTTTTGGGTCTCACAACTTTGTGACATAGGCAAGATGGGAACTATCACTTCCATTTTACAGATGAGGAAACTGAAACCCAGAGATGCCTGATTCTGCCTAAGACTATTAATAAACAGTAGAGGCAAGACCTAACCTCAGAGTTTTGGAAAAAAATAGATTGTTATTTTATTTATTTCTTGTTGTCTTTTCCACTCTGGTGGCTGTGAGCTGGAATCTCAGACTTCTCTAACTATTAGCAATTGGAACATTTATTTTTTCATACGGTTGTTGATACCTTGCCTTTCTTCTTTTGAGAAGTCTCCTTGTAGTCTTTGATCAGTTGGTTATCTACTGGGGAATGGCTCTGGTTCATATTTGTTATACAGTTTCTTTATGTATTCAGAGCTCAGACCATCATTGGAGAAATTTGCTGCAAAGATTTTCCCCAGTTACCTATTTCTCTTCTAGTTCTAACTGCACTGATTTTGTCTGTGAAGAGATTTTTTCAATTTTATACAGTCAAAAGTGCTTTTAAAAATGTATTTATTTATTTATCTCCTGTGATCCCTTGGTTGGCCTAACCTCAGAACTGGAGTCCCAGTCCAGATCAAGGCAGGATTAATCAGGGCGAGCTTCCTGGAGGAGGTGATCTCTGGACAAATTATACTCCATGTTTGATTCTGAGGCAGGGAGGGGCCAATTGCTTATTCTCTCTCCCAATGTTTTCACCTATGAAGTTCCACCCCCCTTCTCTTTATCAGTGTCTCTGCCCTCTTATTAGCAACCAAGCTGTGAAATGCCCTTGTTAAACATAGCAAACAGTCTTTTATTATCTTTTGCTATTCTAATCAGAAGCTAAGAGTGGGGGAAGGAGGAAAGATACGGAAAGGGGAATGGGACAGGAAGGGTACTGGGGGGTTGAGAGGACAGGTTGAGGCTGAGGCTAGCTCATCTCTGAGACACTTAGAGGTCAATGCTTCTGAATTGCCCCAGGCCCAGAGAGCAGGAGACAGAAGAGCAGGGAGGCAGAAAATCTCTGGCAACAGATCCGGGCCAGCTCCAAAAGGGGAGGGCATGGGGGCACTGCCAGTATAATACCCGAGGCTGCTGTGTGGAACATGTTTGCTTAAATCACATGTGGGCTTGGTGAGCATGGGTGCATATATGTAATATGTAGAGGAGGTCATGCTTTGGGGAGCTAAGGAATGTGTGTGAAGGATAGTTAAGGACAGGCATGGGATTATACAGACATATACCAGTCATGCTCAGGTTCTGGGGGGGTAATTGTAACTGCATGATGCTCGTATTTGCTTTGAGGTGGATGGGAGGGGAAGAAATGTTCAAATGGGCTATAAATGGTTGCCAAATTTAAACTAATGGGTCAGGGATCACCATATCACATGCTTCCTGAACCCTAACTATCTCTGATGCTAAGGAGCTGACCCACCATCTCCCTTCCTCACCTTAGAAGAGAGTCAGGTCAAGTGAAAAGTGTAAGTCCTCTGAAGTTAGGAGACTTTGGTTTAAATCCTCCTGGGCTTCATATTGCCTGTGTGACCCTGGGCAAGTCACTTTAGCTCAGAGGGCCTCAGTTTCTTCCTCTCTCTGCAATGAGGATAATGGCAAGCTCCCCTGGGGTCAGTGAAGGTCCTTCTTAGGTACCATGTATGGAAATGGTCCTGTACCTTGGCTCCTCCTGGTGGGTGCCTTGCTAACATATCTTGCCTGACCAGTTAGCTCCCAGTTAGTCCCTGTGGGCCCCCAAAAGGGGGCTATCTCAAAGAGACAGGCCATTGAACAGGAAGAGCTGCCCACTCAGCAGGCTTAGAAAGAGAAACAACATGACATGTTGCTGCCATGGCTGTTGCTAGGGTGAGGGGGAAAGGAAACTGAGAATCCCAAACTGTCAGTTTGCTGGGACCAGGGGGACCAGCCAGGGACCTTTGGTACTAAATGGACCTTATTAGCAAGGGGCTTTTCCGAGGGGGCCAGAGGGCAGGCCTAAGCTGTTGACCATACATGGGATTTCCCCTCTAAGGCCCCAGGCTGCCAGGCGAATTACCCTCATTAGAAAACATCGAATTAGTTGATTTCTAAAATCACTTCCACTTCTGAAGCCTATGAGCCTTGAGAAACTGGGGCTTTTCATATCTGCTCATTCCTCTCTGTAATCAGTCCTCACCTCAGCAAAGAATCTGCCCTTCCCGCTTCTTCCCAATCTGGGGAGGGAGCAGAATGCTTGTCCAGGGCTCCCAGCCCCTAGGCGGAGACTCAGATCTCTTGCAAAGGTTACCTCCCTTCTTGCACCATTCTCTATTCCTTTGCATCTCTAAGTCTACCCAGGGAGCACCTTGCTTCTTGGAGAGCTGAGGGGCAGCGAGTGAGACTGAGCCTACCTCTGATGAGCTCTGCTGGCCACATTCTCCTAGACCTCAGCAGCTCCAAACTAGGTCAGGCTGTGCTGATGAGCTCTGAGTGGTCGGTCAGTCACTCCGAGAAAGAGAGCTGCTGTGATTGAGGCTACTGGGTAGTGGGAAGTGGGGAGGAGGCAGGACACACACACACACACACACACACACACACACACACACACACACACACACACACACACACACACACAAACACACAGAGGACCTCCCCAAGTGATAGTGTTGAGGCTGGATTCTTTGTGGGACTCATTAGCAGGTAGTTCTTCCTCCATCTCCCTCTGTTCTCCACACCCAGTTCTCAAGGTGTGATGTGGCATTTGAAAATGCTTCGATAGAAGCTATGGAGATACCAAGCCAACCTGTTTATCATTTTTATAAAGCCGAGAATGTGGAAGTCATCTCTCACCAAGTTTCTCAAAAAAATAGAATATTTAGGGGCCGAGATCACAGGGGATCTCTTCTTCCTGTCCTTTGCTTCTAATAAAAATGCACTCAAGTGGGGTTTTCCCAAGCAAGTTGCAAGGTTAACACCCCAGAGCTAACTCCCCCTAACTTTCCTGTCTATCTCCATTATGTCATCTCCCCCCTGAAGCTTATGCTATCTGAGATAGGGGCTTCCCAGAGCAGAGTCAGAACAAAGACAGACCAAAAAATGGAGAGACGAGAAAAGAGGCATGACTCAAGCCAGTAAATTGACTGCCAACAGGTGGACGGATTCTACTTCCCCACGGGGCACTGCGGTATTTTCCCAGTGGTCAAGAGGAAACCGCTTTCTCTACGCTTATAATGAAGGGTGAGGGAGGGGCTAAGAAGAGCAGTGGCCTGAAACCCTGACTCTATGCTCAGTGGCCTATGAGAGGGGATATAACCTTTTTTTTTTCCTCCAGCGGGGAGGAACCTGCATGTCTGCTAGGGGCTTGGAGCCCCTGCCGAGCATTCTGTACTCCCTAAAGTCTGTGGGGGCAGTTTTTCTAATGGGGCAAGGAATGAGCTGATGGGGAAAGGTGGAGTTCTTCAAGGCTGATACTAAGAATAAGGCCACCAAACTCTGGGGATAGGTTTATCCCTATCCTTCCCCCAAAACCTGTGGATCAGAGTAATACACCATCTCCTAGTTTGGAGGGTCCTAAGGGGCTACCGAATCTAACCTAAATCTGAGCAAGGATTCCCCTTAAAACATCCCTGATGAGTAAGTGGTCATGCAGATTCATCAGGAAGACCCCAAGCGAACAGGACCCTCTGCCCCCTGATGCAGCCCTCTCCACTGGTGTGTAGCTTTTGTTATTAGGGAGTCATTCCTTATGTTAAGCCACAATCTGCCTTTCTGCACCTTCTATCCATGGCTCTTAATTACGTTAACTTGGGCCAAGCTAACCCCTAATTTCTTGTTTTCCTTATATTACTTTGTAACCCTTACCCTGAAATGATCACAGTTTATCCTGTATTTTGGTTATTTGTATCCATGCTTTATGACCTCTTCCCAGATTGTAAACTATTCAAAGGTAGGGATCTCCATCACAGGTATTGATCTTTAGCTCCCTCTGCATCAGGCTCAGTGCCTTGCATACAGTAGGTGCTTAATAAATGTTCATATAATTTGATTGTCAGCCTTCTCAGGAAGACTTGGGTAAATTTGATGGCTACTGAGAGGGGAAGGTAATGGGGCACTGGGTGACGGAGGGCTAGGTTTGAGATAGAGTTCCCCTTCCTCTTGTTTCCACCACGTTATACCCCCATCTCACACTTATTATTCATCCTTCCCCCATTCTCTATACCTCCCCTATTCTCTACCTTTTCCCATGTCTAATTCTTAGTACAAAGTGTCTAGAGCCACCCAGTCAGGCAGCCTCAGCTGGCTCTGTTTCCCTCTAGCCCATGTCACAGAGTGAGTTGTCATGTTGAATGAGCCTTTCTCTGCAATGAGGCAGAAACAGCAGGTGGTGGCTTAGAGGGCATTTTCTCCCCACCCCCACCCCAGGTCAAGAGAAGGGCTGTAATGCAGAGAGAAGTTTGTGGAAGGCAGGGGAGAGAGGGGCATAGGAGGAAGTTTGGGGAAAGATCCCCTTCTGGCTGGGTTCATAGACCTAGAGCTGGTCATCTAGTCTAACCCTTTTATTTTTACAGATGAAGAAATAGAAGTTCATGAAGGTTAAGTGATTTGTCCAAGGTCATAGAGGTAGTAAATATGAAAGGTAGGATTTACACTCAGGTTCTTTGACTCACGAGCTGGTGCTCTTCCCATTGTACCACACTACCCTATGCTACCTTAAAGTATAAGAAGAATGCTGTGGGGGTGAGCACAGGGCTTCCCTATAGGGATTGTATGTATGCCACATTGGCATACACAGACAGTGACTAGATTGGGGTAATGGGTAATAGGATCATTTGCGTGTCCTCAATGTCTAGTTCTAGGTACACAATTTAAGGAAGCAAATTCATGTTCTTTACCTTCTTCCTGTCTTCCCCCAATCCTTCATTGGATATAGGGAGAGAAGGCAAATTCAGAGATGTAGCTAGGAATTCTGTCACCTGGGGAAAATTCAGGCATGGCAAAATGGATATCTGAGATATGCCCTGTGCATGGTGGAGGCTGATTAGAGACAGAGGTCATGGTAATTGAGGAGCTTGGGGAAAGTGAGGGGAGTTGAAAGCAACCAAAGCGGGATGAGTTTGGGGTGAAAGAGAAGACTGTGAGTAGGGTACTGGACTCATTGGGTAAATGAATGAATAAATAACTGGGAAAAAAATTTATTAAGCATCCATTATGTGCCAGTCTCTTTGTTAAGCAATGGGAATAAAATTATAAGCAGTTAAGATGGTTATATACTGATGTAATTATGAGAGTAGAGGGGACAACTCATCATTTCCCATTCCTCCTCCTACCTCCACCACCAGTGACCCTATTCCTTGGCTTCCCCCAGGTCTCCTCTTCTTCAGTTCCCATGATCTCTGTCTTCTCCTGAGATTAATCTTCCCCACCCTCCACATACCCCCAAGCCTCAAGGGGGAATGACCTGGTAAAGGTGAAAGTGGTGGTGACTGTAATCTTTCTCTAGACTTCAGTGAGGAGGAAACATTTGCACCCCCACCTTGAGGGGAAACCTATTTTTCCAAATTTTCCTCAGCTGTTGGGTACTTAGGACAACATTTTGCCTGCCTTGCCTTAGTTATGACTCTGGGCAGAGTTGTGGCTATTTCCTATACTATCTATTTGTAAAAGTAGAAGATGATCCTAAAGCCATTTTTAATTAAAATTTGAACTCATTATCATTAAATTAAGTCCATTAAACCAGTTCATGGAACATCTTTCTATGTTGTCTAACAATTGTTGAATTTTGTTATAGGGAGCATACTTTTAGAAACTATTCTCACTCAATTGTCTGTTACGTTCGACAATTGAATTCAATGTACTTTTATTAATAGCCTACTTTTGCTGAGGCTAGGAGTACTACAAAGCTTATGTGAAATAATATCCCTGCTTTCATGGAGGTTATAATCTAACAGGAAGATAAGCTGCCACACAAATAACTATGATACACAATATAACATGATCAGTGACTTAGAGAGATGCAAAATCAGGTTCCAAGTGAGAACCAGGGAGGACTGCAGTCACCAGTAGGGGAAATCAGGGAAGTCTTCCTGAAGAGGGAGGCATTGGAGAATGGCTTTAAAGAATGGTCAGGAATTTAGCAGACACAGGTGAGGAGGGAATTCCAGGTATTGTAAGCAAATCATAGAGGATCATATATTCAAAGCTAGAAGGGGCCATAGCATTAATCTGTCTCCCTCATTTTACATTTAAGGAAACTGAGGTTGAAAGAGGTTAAGTGATTTGTTCAGGGTCCAAGTCAGGATTCAAAATCAGAGTATTTTTATAGTCCAAGTCCAGGGCTCTATCCAGTGCAGAAGGGAAAGCATGGGGCATGTGGTAGGAATAGAATAATTCAATCTATTTCAACTATTAGGAGAATAGAATCAGGCAAGGCTAGAAAGGTACAGTCATAGCAGATTGTGGAGGGCCTTGAATTCCAGACAGAAGAATTTGAACCCAGCTCAGGAAGCAATAGGGGAGCCACTGAAGATTTTTAGATTGAGGGATGACATGAGCAGATCTATTTATAAGAAAGGTTGTTCTGGTAATGTTTGAAGGATGAACTAGAGAATGTAGATAGAGCCAGGATGACTTGTTGGGAGGCTATTAGAATAAGTAATAAGGGGGCAGCTGGGTGGCGCAGTGGATAGAGCACCGGCCCTGGATTCAGGAGGACCTGAGTTCAAATCTGGCCTCAGACACGTAATACTTACTAGCTGTGTGACCCTGGGCAAGTCACTTAACCCCATTGCCTAGCCAAAAAAAAAAAGTAGAATAAGTAATAAGGTAAATCCATATCCTAAAATACAAATGATAGACTAATAATAATTAATTAATTTAGAAATAACAGAATCATAATAATAGAAAATAAAAGAAAGGCCTATTCTTGGATTGAGGCAGTAAGAATAGAGATGATAGATTTGGAGAGATTGAAAGGCAGGATTGCCAGGTCAGCAGGATTTGTTAACTGACAGGTCGTGTTTGATTTGAGTGGGTTGTTGATGGGAAGGGAGGTGAGATGACTTCCTGGTGGAGGCAGATGAGATGTTTAAAGAGGATTTAGTGGCGAATGGGGTTGGTGTTTAGGTAGTGATCTAGGTGTTGCTCCTAATTGTCAAAACCCAAGAACTATGAAGAGAACTTCCCTATAGTTGTCTCTGCTCAAAATGCAAATAATGGACAGTCAGTCCCTTTCATTCTCTGTTGAAAATGAAACAGTGACTGTTGTTTGAATAGGAATCAAAGAAGGCTTGCTATGTAAGATTATTCCCCAGAGAGAGTATGTGATAACCCAAACAATGAGCCTTGTTGCTCATCTGTTGTAAATCACAGAAGAACAACAATAAAAAATACTCGAGGTAGAAGGGACCTTACTTTTACACCTTCTTCAGTTTACAGACGGGGAAACTGCAGCTAAGAGAGGAAGGGATTTGTCCAAAGCACTCGGTGAACTGGTGTTGAGGGCACTATACTAGGGATATGGTGACACCTGGCTCCTAGTCTCAGCTCTGCCCCTTATTGATTGTGTGACCATGGGCATGAGTGGGTCATGGGACCTCTCCACTGTGCCTCAGTTTCCTTTCCCCCAAAATGGAGGTGTTGGATTAGATGACCTCTAAGGTTCCAGTTTTGACATTTTATGAATCTTTTATGAAGCTGTGAAGTGAGGAGCAGAACCAGGACCAGAGCCAAGGTCTCCTAACTCCTAATCCAGTGCTCTTCCCTACCTTTGTTCAGTAAATACCAGCTGTTCTGATCGGTCAGTCCTCAGTGTGGCTTGTCATTTCACAAAGGGCAGGCCCCAGCTATGCTCACTTCCCTCCCAGGCTAGCGTACTCTCCTGTGCTGCCCTCCTTCCTCATCAGCAAAGCATGGTGATCCTTCTTCCTGATCTAGATCCCATTCATCCCCCCACCTCACATACACTTTGCAGCTCCCTTCTAAGTTGTGACTTCCTCTATTAGAATGTAAGCTTCTTGTGAGTAGAGGCTGTTTTGTTTTCTTATATTTGTATCCCCAGAACAAAGACCAGTGCCCGGTACATACTAAATACTTAATAAATGCTCTATCTAGCTAGGTGGCCCAGTGGATAGAGAGCTGTTGTTTAGTTAATTAGTTGTGTCTGACTCTTTGTGACTCCATTTGGGGTTTTCTAGGCAAAGACGTTGGAGTGGTTTGCCATTTTCTTCTCCAGTTTATTTTACAAATGAGGAAACTGAGGCAAGCAGGGTTAAGTGACTTGCTCAGGGTTGCATAGCTAGTAATTGCCTAAGACTGGATTTGAACTCAAGTCCTCTGACTCTAGGGTCAGCACTCTATCCACTGCACCACCTAGAGGGCTGAGTCAGGAAAACCTGAGTTTAAATCCTGCCTCAGGCACTTTCTAGCTATTTGATCCTATGCAAGTCACTTAGCCTCTGTCTACCTCAGTTTTCTCAATTGTAAAATAGGGAGAATAATAGGACCTACCTCACAGGGTTGTTGGGATCAAATGAGATATTTGTAAAGTGCCTAAGGTGGTGTATAGCATATAATAGGTGCTTAATAAATGCTTGCGCCCTTCTATCATCCATCCATCCATCCATCCATCCATCCATCCATCCATCCATCCATCCATCCATCCATCCATCCATCTATCTATCCATCTATCTATCCATCTATCTATCTATCTATCTATCTATCTATCTATCTATCTATCTATCTATCTATCTATCTATCTATCTATCTATCATTTATCTATCTTATGTATGTCAGTTGTTAATTGACAGGTCATGTTGGATTTGAACAGGTTGTTAGGGGGAAGGGAAGTGAGTTGACTTTTCCTGGAGGCTGATGGGATGCTTAAGGAGGAATTGGTGGAGGATGGGATGACATTTAGATAGCTGTCTGTGTTAGGTGCTATGGGGTTACAAAGGCACAGGACAGATGCTTACAATCTAGTTCTCCACCACAGTGAGCTACTTCATTCTACATGATTTGCCTATTTCTAATGGGATTAGTTGTAAGAGGATTTTATCTGTATAGAATGTCTTTGGATAGCAGAATTCCCTACCTTATCCTGGTTGTTTCATGAATAGTTAAACAAGACTACGGCTCCTGAGCACAGAAGGGTTGAGAGTAGGAGGAGGTGGCCGTGCAGTGGGCTGAGTGGGAAGAGGAAAGGCAGCCTGGGGTTAAACACTGGAAAGTGGGATTCAATACTCTCTCTCCAGCCCTTATCACTTCCTCCCCCATTGCTCTGTCTTCACATCCCTGGCAGAGATTCTGTCACCCCCATCCCCCACCTGCCTTTATCCGGGTCACAGATACTGATTCACAGCATGCAAGTTGCTGAGGAATGTGATTTTTCTAAGCTGTGACCCCTCCTGCCACCCCAGTTTCTCTGTGGCCTTCCTATTCCCCACTTCCATGTCCTCCCCTAGCCAAGTGGTAGGGGGAATACACTTTTCTCACCTCCCCCCCACCCCCATGCTTTCCTGCCCCAATTGAGATTTCATGATATAGCTAGAATGTGAAACTTGGAGTTAGGAAAAATCTGGGTTCAAATCCTGCTTCAGACACTTATTAAATATGTGACCCCATGACTCTTAATTTCTCTGGGTTTGTTTCTTCACCTGTTAAATGAGAGCCTGGCTTCAATACTCTATGAGCTTGTGACTCACTAGGAAAGGCAGCATACATAGTGAGATGAGGCAGCATATGCAATGAGATAAAGGTAAAGGGCTTTGTAAATCTCAAAGTGCCAGATAGTGAAGGAAACAAAGCCTTATAGCTAGAGTCATAAGACCTGGGTTCAATATCTTGCTCTGCTGCTGTGTGACCTTGTGCTAATATCTTGCACTCTCTGAGCCTTGGTTTTCTCCTCTTTAAAATAAGGGGATTGGATAGTACGAGCTCTAAATGTCCAAGTCTTCAGAGACCTCATGGAGATGCCTGTGCTGTCTCTGGCATATGTGTTCACTAGGCTCATTCCTCTGCCTAGGTGTCCTCTACATGACTGTCCATGGGACTGTGTTGGCTTCAGACTGCAGACTCCTAGATGGCAGGAAGCATAGTTGTTATATAAACTTCTCCACTCTGGATAGCCCAGTGCAAAAAAAAAATGGGCTTAAGAAGGCCCTTGGGGCCATGAGATACTGAAAAGCCCCAGGACTCTAGGACAATTAATCAACCAACAAACATTCATTAATCACCTCTTCTATGCCAGGTACTGTGGTGGGCACTGGAGACATAGATTCACAAGTAAGACAGCCTGAAGGTTAGATTCTACTGACAGCAATAATAACATTCATTCTTTGGCTGCCTGAAACAATTCTAGTCTTGGCCCCACCATTTATTTATTAGTGCTATTAGTGCTATGACTCAGTGATTTAAACTTTTGGAGTCTCAGTTTGTTGATCTGTAAAATGGGGTTATTAAAGCTTATTTACCAGCTGAGCCTGGAGTCAGGAAGATTCAACTTCCCAAGTTTAATTCTGGCCTCAGACACTTCCTAGCTGTGTGACCCTGGGCAAGTCACTTTATCTTGTTTGCCTCAGTTTCCTCATCTGTTAAATGAGCTGGAGAAGGAAATGACAAATCACTCCAGTATCTCTGGATGAGGTCACGAAAAGTTGGATGTGACTGAAAAGCGACTGAAGAACAACCCACCTTATAAACTGTAAGACCAGATGTAGATAGGAGCAGTGCTTACAATTCTAAATTATTTCCTGTTATCTTAACTCATGACAGCCCTGTAAGGGCAAAGATAGTCATCCACCCTTTTTATCTGGGGAAACTGAGGCTTGGAGAGGTAAAGCGAATTATTCACAATTACTCACTGCCTCTTGCAGCTGAGCTGATTTTCAAACCTAGATCTCTTGCTGCCCGGCTCTTATCACTGGCCAATAGAGTCAGAAACCTGATATTGGATCACCACGATCCACCTTTCTAGTCACACTTTGAAGAATCCTCTGATGGAGCCAGGCCCCCAGCTTCTCCCTCTCCCTAGGAAGAAATGGCAGCCTAGACATGAGGTTGAGCTATGTCATCTATATTCCTTATTATCCAGGATTGTCAATGGACTAGACTGCCTCATTAGCTAGTGAGCTAGCAACCTCCAAAGTCACATCTATATAGTATTTTAAGCTTTGTAAGGTATATTCTTCATGACGACCCTGGGAGGTGGGTACTATGGGTGATATTTTCCCAATTTTTTAGACAGGGAAATAGGATTGTAGAGGTTAAGTAACTTGCTCAGTGTCACACAACTAGATGTGTTGGAGCCTGGATTCTTTCACCTCCAAATCAAGAAGCCTCTTTTCTCCTCTGATATTGCGACCACCCTGGTACAAGTTCTCATCACCTGACCCCTGAACTATTGCAATAGCCTACTGGCTAGTCACCCTGTCTCAATTCCATCCTCCACTCAGCTGTTAAACTGATCTTCCTTATGTGCAGGTCTGACCATATCACTCCCTTAGTTAATCAACTCTAGTGGCTTCCTGTCACCTCCAGGATCAAATATAAAATTCTCTCTTTGGCCTTCAAAGCCCTTTATAACTTCCTCCTTCTACCTTTCCAGACTAACATCTTATTGTCCCCCATGGTTTCTGCAATCCAGTGGCACTGGCCTCCTTGCTGTTCCTCCATCTTCAGACTCCAGGTATTTCACTGGCCATTCCCCATTCCTGAAATGCCCTCCTTGTCTCTGCTTTCTAGCATCCCCTACTTCCTTTAAGTCTTAGCTAAGAAGGCTCTCCCAATCCATTTTAATGCTAGGGTCTTCCCTTTGTCAATTGTCTCCCACTTATCCTGCGTCTGTCTTGTTTGTACAAATTTTTGCATGTTGTTTCCCCATTGGACTGTGAACTCCTTGAGAGCAGGGCTTATTTGTTGCCTTTCTTTGTATTTCCAGCCTTTGGCACAATATCTGGCATAATAAGTTCTTGTTGACTGATTCCAAGTTCAAGTTCCCTATTGACTAGAAGATCCTTATGGTTTCTTCCACCTCTGAGTTTCTGTGATTCTTTTTTTTTCTCTCTTCTTGATGTGTTCCTATGAAGCCATTCTCTGGTAGGGCATTTTTTCCCAAAGGAAGAGGGAGCTGGAGTCCCTAACATAGTGCTGGCACACAATAGGCTTTGGCAAATCTGGCCTTGTTGACTTGGGATGAATTGACTTGAGCAGTGTGCCCAGTAGTTTTTCAGGACACCTCTCAGCTCGCTTGCCATAATGCATTGATGTTGAATAATCTCTACTTTCCCATTCCCTTTGTTTCTCTAAGCTTGATGTTAGGTTCTTCAATCAACCCTCATCCCAAAGTCAGGAAGTTTACAGACGCCTAGAATTACCCAAATTTAGATCTGTAAAACACCTTTGAGACTGTCCCCTTCACTGAAAGACACTGAAGCCCAGAGAGGCGATCTTACTAAAGTCAGCCAGGTCAAGAAGTTGAGTCTCTCAGACCACTGACCACACTTCTACTTTTCCTGATGACATTTCCTCCTTCAGTGAGCTGGGGATGTGATGCCTCAGTCTTTCTTTCAGAGGATAATGATGGCATTCCAACCTTTCTCCTGCCTCTGATCAGACAACTTATTTCCTGCTTTATGATCCTAGCTGGTGAGAGTTCACCAAATCTAGGTGACCCCAGACTTACCATGGTGCAAATCCAGCAGTTTTCCTCTGTGATTCGTACTTCTTTCCTCCTTGCTTTACACTTCTTGCTCTGGTAACAGTAATCACGTCAACACCACCTTCCTAGAAAGGAAGTGTCAATCAAATGCCCTCTAACTTTACTCGTCACTTCTGTGACTTTATAAATGAAAACACCTCTTCCTGGTAACCACTCCCCTATATTGCTTGTCATTCCCTACTATAATATGAGCTCTTTGAGGGTAAGGAGTCTTTTGCTGTTTGTATTTCCTGTCCCTTGCATTTGGTACAATGTTGATCCATGGTAATGTGTGTTTCATTCCTTCGTTCCTTCATATGGGGGCCTGAGAGGTGAGGAAGGGATCCTGGTGGGGAAACATGGGTGGGGGGTGTATGAGGTTTAGCAGGCCCTATTTATCACCCTGAGGCAGCCAGATGGCTCAGTGGGTAGAGTGCTGGGCCTGAAGTCAGGAAGACCTGAGTTCAAATCTGGCCTCAGACACTAGCTGTGTGGTCCTGGACAAGTCACTTAACCTCTGTTGGCCTTAATTCAGTGAAGAAGGAAATGGCAAACTGTTCCAGAATCTTTGCCAAGAAAACTCTATGGACAGTATTGGTATCCTATTGTCCACAGGGTCACAAAGAGTTGGATACAACTGAATGACAGAACAACAATACTGTAGGCAATATCACTCAACTCCTATGGGTCATGCCAGCTTGGTAATTCTGGTAGCAGTAACTAGGATGATATGCACATTTCAATCCTAACCAGGATGGGCTGAAGGCCTCTTAGCTAGATTTGGCAATATTTTTATGAGAGAGACAGTCCCAAATGAAATGAAACTGTTTCTGAGAGTATAGAATAATAGCCTGTGGTGTTGAGAAATACAAAGAACTTAAGTCATTTAAGGAAACTGAACTTGCTTCCTCATTTGTAAAATGAGGATGATACTTGCACTACCTACCTCACAGAATTGTCATTAGGATTAAATGAGAATATATACAAAGTGCTTTATAAACCTTAGAGTACTAGATAGATATGAAAAATTATTGTTATTGTTATCAATGTTATTACTTTTCTGGATATTTACTCCTCTTTTCTGAGTGAGCTGAGGGAGCCTAAGAGGATCCTGCAGGTAAGGTAAGGACCCAGTAGTGCCTATGGTCCCCTCTACAACCCTGTCATGTTATTACTCTTCCCTAATGTCCTTTCTTTACACTTGCTGGGTCAGAAATGAGAAGCCAGAGAAGATGGAGGGTAGATGGACTGTCTGTCTCTTCCCACACCCCCTTTGCTCCCCAGCCACAGCTTGACCCTGCTGCCTTCATGGAGAGTGAATCACAGCTGAGCTCATTATGGCCTCTTGGGTGAGAGAGTGGCTAGCTGGAGGGGGAGAAACTAGGACAGTGGAGAGACGTAGACAGCTCAGATCCAAGAGGACACAAATAACATTCCAGTAGGTTCTCTTTTTCTGAGAATAGCCAGAGTTCTCCAATTCAGCACCTTGGACAGGTTTGGCAGCTGAGTTGGTTGGAGGAAGGGGTCATTAAAAGCATGCGATTTTGTAACTAGAAAGGGGCTTAGAGATCGTTTAATCTAACCTCTTCACTTTATAGAAGGAGAAGCTGAGACTGAGAGCCTAATGACTTGCCTGAGGTAACATAGGTAATGAATAGCAGAGCTAGGATTTAAACATGGATTCTCCGACACCAGATCTAGCTCCTAGGTTTTCTCATCTGTAAAATGAAGGGTTGGACTAGGTTATCTCTAAGGTCTTTTCTAGTTTTAAATGCTATGATCCTGGGCTTTCCAAATCTGTAGAGCTAGTTTCATGCTTTCAGGGCAAGGGGGCAAGGTAGACAGTGCATTAACATACAGGCTCCTTCAACAGCATCTTTGAGTCCATTTCCTTGGAATTCTAGTCTGTGTTCTTCAGTTAACAGCTGGTGCCTCTAAGCTCCCAGCCACAGTCAGAGCTTACAAGAACTGTGGGGGGTGCTGTAGTCTCTTTCCACAGCCCAGTAGAAAGCAAGAAGGAACAGGGGGCTAAAGAATTCCTTCTAGAAGGATTCACAAATGTAAGTGCTGGGTCAGGGTTCCTCAGGACACTGGGGCTGTGGAGTAGCTATGCCTACTGAATTGAGAAAGGAAACAAGCCCCGGAGGGAGGAATTCTGGATCTAGAGGGAAGGAGTAAAATGAAATAGGATCTCAGGCAGGCTCCAGCAGGGAAACTAGGCCTCCATACTACCCAAATAATCTTTTCTCTTGTTGTTAAGTCATTTTTTCAGTCATGTCTGACTCTCTAAAAACTTGGGATTTTCTTGGCAGATACTGTAGTGATTTGCCACTTCCTTCTCCAGCTCATTCTACAGATAAGAAAAGTGAGGCAAACAGGGTTAAGTGATTTGCTCAGGCTCACTCAGCTAGTAAGCGTCTGAGGTTGGATTTGAACTCAGGAAGATGAGTCTTCCTGACTCCAGGCCCAGCTCTGTACCACCTAGCTGCTCCCTTAATCACTCTTTGACAGCAAGGTCAGTTTCTTGACTCTGTCCTTTACATGCTATTCCCTTTCTCATTTCTGCTCCTCTGCTCCTTTCTCCTGGAACTTCTATACATGTCCAAAGCTTATATGTCCTTCAGGGCCTAATTCATATTCCTTCTCCTCCATGAAGCCTTCTTTGGTCCCCCTGGTCCACAATGAACTCCTTCAGAGCTCCTCCAACACTTACTCTCTGTACTGCTCAGAAGCATGAAATCTCAGAAATGTAAAAGACCATTTCAGAGTCCTAGTCTAATCCATGCCTGAATAGAGATTCCCTCTCACTAGCTTTCACAAGTGGTCATCCAGCCTTTCTTCCATATCTACAGTAATGGGGGATCTAATGTTAGCTCATGCCCTTGTTGGACAGTTTGAATTTTCAGGAAGATTCTCCTTACTTTGGAACTTTTGTGTCAAATGAGGGCAATTCGCCTGTCCCTTATTGTGTACTACTATGCTACGCAAGGCAATGCCAATGTTCTCTAGCTAGACTGTGAAGTCCTGATAAAGCAGGAACCTTGCTTTACCCTTTTCTTGAATCCAGAGTGCTGAACATAGAGTATTCAATAAATATTTGTGGAATTAAATACCAGTTAGGCACCCTAGGCTGACAGATGGTACAGGTGGATGGAAATAATCCATGACAACTGGATTCACTGGGCCCTTGTCCTACCTCAGCTACTTCCTTATTGCGTGACCATGGGCTAGGCCATAATCTATTTGGGTTTCAGTCCCCCTTCTTCCCCTTAAACAGCTATGGGGGGAGGACCAATTCCATCTCTTTTGTATAGCACCAGAAAGCTCTGAGCTGCTATCTCAGGTTTCCTACAAATAGAAGGTGCTATATTTCTTTTTTTCTGCATAAAAGATTTCAGCCTATATGGCCCTATATTCTCTTTGACATCATCCTTGCCCTGCACTGTCCTCCAGAAGGTTGCTTTCATCTGCATTTATCCCTTTCCTTCTTCACTGAAGGAGTTCGATTCAAGTCAGAGCATCATGGGATTTAAAAGAACTATAAGAAACATATAGTACACTTCCCTCAATTTACAGATGAGGAAGCTGAGGCCCAGGGAAGGGAAAGGACTTGCCCACAGTCATACGGTTAGTAAATAAGTGATAGAACCTGGATCCCAACGCAGGTCTTTTGACTCTCAATCTGGGCTTCTTCCTGTCATACCAGGCTGACTCCCAATTCAATTTGGTTGAATTCAATCCCTCCAATTTTATTGGAGAAGAGAAGGCTAACCTTGCCTGAAACAACATAAAGGGTATGAATGAGTGAATGAAAAAGCATTTATTAAATTTTACTATGTGTCTGGTGCTGTGCTGTGTGCTGGGAATACAAATATAATCAAGTGAGACAAGGGCAGCTAGGTGGCACAGTGGATAGAGTACCAGGTCAGGAGTCAGGAGGATCTGAGTTCAAATCCAGCCTCAACATTACTAGCTGTGTAACTCTGGCAAGTCACTTACCCTTGATTGCATTAAAAAAAAAGACATTTTAATGGGGGAAGACAATACATAAAGGGAGCTATAAAGGTAGGGTGGGGAGAGAGAGAGGTGTACAGCCAAAAGCATGGTTTGGAAATGGCATGACATGGTATGGTTCTGGATGAGAGAAGGTGAAAGTTCATCTTTTGGAGTCCAGAGTCCCAGGAGGCAGGTTCAAGTTCCAGTGGGAGGAGGATGAAGAGTACAGGCAGCATGTTTTGGAGATGCCTTGAGGGTTTATAATTAAATTGTATGATATAATTGGAGTTTAGGTGCTTTAGGAACTCATAGGGAGATTGGTCCTGCTGAGAGTGGTCCAAAAAGGCCTCACAGAGAACCTGGGCCTCTAACGAAGGATAGGCTTTGGACAGGTTGGGAGGATTGGAGGAGGCATGTCTATAGTGGGGAAGGGGAAGGGTCAAACAACACTGAATTAAGTTTCAGAGGCAAGAATGAACTTAAGAACATAGTGTGTTTGGAGGATAATTGAGGAGAAAGCCCTGGGTGGGCCCTGGGTTTACAGTTTGGGGTATGTTGCCATGTATTTTATGCCCCCTCAACATTTGGATTTAGGTGAAGGTGAATTATAATAAACAGAAAAGGCATCAGTTTTTTAAGATGGAGAGACTTTTGTAGAAGAATGAGTTGCAGTTGAATGCAGTTGGATAAGAGGATGGGGTCTGTGGAGGGTTCACAGGGGACTTAAAATCCTCTGTTCCATGGAGGTAGATACAGGTGGGTGGAGTTTGTGTGTGTGTGTGATTTACATATATATGTGTATATATATATATATATATATATATATATACACACACACACACACACCACACACACACACACACACACACATACATACATACACACACTTATATCTATCTATGTATCTGTCTGTCTGTCTATCTATCTATCCCCACTAACATAGTCAACTCTTTATCTGCTGGGGTCACCTTCAATCACTGATGGGCCAGTAATCTGAAAGCAGCTTCTTCCTGCTGCTCTAATTTTTCAGGTTCAGAATACAGCTAAAGCTGCCAGAGAACTCAGAGGGCATCTGGACCAACTTTTTCATTTTCCAGATAAGGAAACTGAGGCCAGGGAGTAACTTGTTTGATATCACACGGGAAGAAATTGGAAAACATCAGATAATTCCTTCCCCTTGAAATCTAATAGAATAATGTGATACCCGTCCTCTGGCAAATTTCACTTAAAAGAGAGCACACTGCTTGAACACTAATGGTGGAATTTCAGGCAACATCAGAAAATCTCAGAATGGTTGATTAGGAAAGCAGTCCTTTTGGACTCTTCACATCAGACTGTTAGAAGTGTTTTCCTAGATTAAACCAGTGTGTATGGGGTGGAGAGGTATTTGTGAGAGATAAAGTTGCATTGCCTCAGAGTGGGGCCAGATTGTTGTTGGCAGAGGAGCAATGATGTCATGGGGTGATGTCTTGACTTGACAGTGAATTGTATTTAAGTGAGACCGAATTGTACAAAGTTGTCAGCTTCATTTTCTCTTCTAGAGTCATTGAAGTCCAGTGGCAGGACAAAAGTCAAGACAACAGGATGCAGTGGATGACCTTGGTGCCTTTGATGGCTAATCAAGCTCTAAGCACTCCTTAGCACCTGCTTCAGCCACTTTCATGGGCGTTGGAGTAAATTGTTCTCATCTGCCTGTTCTGCCAGGGAAGTCTTCACATGCTTCGAGGAGATATCCCCCTAACTCACTGACTGATTTGAGGCTTTTCAGTTACCCTCAACCTGGTTTAGCCCATTTGCAGAGAAGGTTTTACCAGGGTGTGGCCACTGTGCCTGGTAGAGCTTCTTGGAGCCATGGATGAGAGTTGGGTGAAAGGTGAACACCAAAGGTAGATGAATAGCCCTGAAAAGGGCTTGGCAACCCTCACACCAGAGGCACTAGTCCTCCCTGAATACCCCCACACTCCAGCAGGACCAGATTACATGGGACCTTGCATGCTGTGCTGAGTAATTTGGGCTTGATCCTATTAATGATGGACAACCTGGGGGTTTCTGAGCAAGGAATGATGTCCTGGGAGGTGTGTTACTGAGAAAACAGCTCCCATTCTTTTCGTTTCCATTTCTTCGAGTCTTAGTTTGTATACTTTTGTCCTTCAGTGGCAGGCAGTCTCATATCACTCTTGGATCTTGTCCTGATAATAAATCATCCTTGTAGAGGATCTTGCCTTTTCCTCTCAAGGCCTCTGGGCTATGCCTAACTCTCCCAGCTGGCCTGCCTTTGCCACACCCCCAACAGCCTGTGGTCTTGTCTTCTTTTCTCCTTATCTCTCTGTGTGCTTCAGGTTGGCTTTCTCTTAAGACTGGCTTTCTGTAATTAGAATGGGAGCCACCCAAAGCTAAATTTCCTTCATTTAACTCAATGAACATGTATTAAATGTCTGCTTTAGGGTATCCAGAGATAAGAATCAACACAGTGTCTACTCTTAGAGGGTTTAACAATTTAGTGGGGCCATGTACATGAAGAATTATGCTACACAGAGTAGAATAAAATAAGGACAAAGGAGAGATCATGACCATGTGCTCCAGAAAACTTTGGGGAAGAAAAAAATCATTTTCATCTGGGGAAAATACAGGAAGACTTCAGAAAGGAGGTTACAACTGATGTGGGCCTTAAAGGATCACCAGCATAGAAACCGAAGCTGGAAGGGATCTCTGAGCCCAGCTAATCCATTACCCTCACTTTGCAGATGAAGAAACAGAGGCCCAGATTTGGCCAAGTGATTTGGCCAAGGCTGCCAGACCTTGTACAAATATCAGAGATGAGGTTTGACTCCTTTGAGTACAAAACTAGTGAACTAGTGCTTTTGTTTTAAACTACAATACTCAAGAAGGATTCCAAAAGGCAGAGATAAATGAGAAGGGAGTACATTCCAAGTATGGACAATAAATAGAGACTTTGACACTTGGATATTTCAAAATGATGTGTGTAGACACTCCATTCACTGGTGCAGATCGTGACCCATGGATACGTTCTCATCCTGTGCCATTCTTGTCTCTATCATTTTTACAAATCTATCGTAGAGCATTTACAACAAACTTTGGTGTGTCTTTTAATATTCCATGGAAACTAGATGCCCATCTCTTATACTTTGTTCTTGTTACATAACCCACCCATCTTCTTTTCCAGGCATATAAGTAAAGGATGATTTTTTAAAAGTCGTTTGTCATATGTGTTTGATCATTGGCAATAGGTTGCAACCGGTTTATCCCCACCATCATCTTTCCATTATCTGTTGGGTCCCCTGTTATTAATATTCTTTTAAAAATATTATTTTTTCCCAATTGCATATAAAAATTTTTCAACATTCATTAACATTTTTTTTAGTTTCAAATTCTTTCCCTCTATATTTGATATAGGTTATACATGTGCAATCATATTTATTGTGTATATTAGTTGTGTTGTGAAAGAAAATACAGATTGAAAAAAATATGAAACAAATAAAGCGGAAAAAAGTGCGCTTTAATCTGCATTCAGACTCCATCAGTTCTTTCTCTGGAGGTGGATGGCATTTTTCGTCCTGAGTCCTTTGGGATTCTCTAAGTCATTCATAGTTGATCATTGCACAGTGTTGCTGTTACTATGTATAATGTTCTCTTCACTTTACATCGGTTCATGCAAGCCTTCCCAAATTTTTCTGAAATCATCTTGCTTGTCATTTCTTATAGCACAATAGTATTCCATCACAATCATGTACCACAACTTGTTCAGCCATTCATTATTAATATTCTTTGGAGATCATGGTGACCTTGACTCTAGTCTCTGATGGTGACATAGCCCTCTTTCCCATCCAGGCCAACCCCTCTACTTGTACTTTGATCCCATCTTCTTTAGCAGTAGTTCTTAAAGTGTGGTCTGAGAACCCCTGGGGATGCCTGAGACCCTTTCAGGTGGTCTTCAATGTCAAAGTTATTTTCAGTAATACACTAAAGTGTCTTAATTTCTAATTTGTTAAATATTGATAGATATAACTCACATGAACTAATATTCTTTGTGGGGTTCCTCAATGATTTTTAAAGGGGTAAAGAGCTCCCAAGAGCAAAAAATAATTCTTTAGCATATTGTTCCCACAACCCCCTTTCTAATCTTCAGTTTCTCCCCATATACTGCCTTCTTCCATACTGCCTATGAACATGCACAGGTTTTCCCCTTACTTTGAAAGCAAAACAAAACAAAACAAAAACAGACACACTTGATTCTACTATACCCTCAAGCTATTGTCCTATATTTCTCCTCCAGTTCTCAGCTAAACTCTTAGAAAAAGCTTTCTGGATCTGTTACCTCCTCTTCCTCTCCATTCACTTGCTTCTGAATCCCTTTCCATCTGACATCTGACCCCATCACAACTGAAACTACTCTCCCCAAAATTACCAGTCATCTCATAATTGCAAAGTCCAGAGAAGCGATCCCCCCCCCCCCCGCCCCCCGGCAATCAGGGTTAAGTGGCTTGCCCAGGGTCACACAGTGAGTAAGTATCTGAGGTCCTCCTGATTCCACAGCTAGTGCTGTATCTACTGTACCACCTAGCTGCCCCAGGGCCCTTTTCTCAATCCTCATTCTTCTTGACCCCTCTGCATCCTTTGATGCTGTTGACCATCTCTCTCTCCCCGACCCCCCTCCACTGTATTTTCATGGCACAGTTATCTCTTGGTTCTCCTACTTATATGGCTGCTCCCTCTCAGTTATCTTTGCCGGATCATCATCTATTTCTCCTGCCTCCCACCTCCAACTGTGAGTATACCCCCAAGGCTCTTCTTGGACCGTCTACTCTCTCAACATTGTTTCTTATTTTCACATTCTCTCCCCATAGGTTTCTCTTAGCCTCATGTGTAAGAAACCCCTCTCTTGAACTCTCCTTCCCCATGCAGCAGTCATTGTGACTTTGAAGACTGGGCTTAGGGAGGTGTGGGCGGTCTCCTTTCATCCTATTTCCTTTTACCAACTCAGAGAGGTCAGGAGCTATGCTCAAGGTTGCACAGCCCGCTGGTGTTGGCGGTAAAGTCATGAAGCCACAAGTCCTGGCTTCTTAATCTTAATTTGCCTTTTGCTCAGTCCCTCATGTTATCTGTCCTTCTTTCTGGAAGGGGACCAATGACATTGTGATCCTGCTATCCTTCTGGATGTGATGAGGCACGCTTGCCTTGCCTTAGATCTCTGGCTGATAGCTGAGGGTGACCTTACTATTGGAGATCTAGTTGTGGTTGGTGCCAGAATGCTTAGGTTCAGCAGCTGTAGACTGCACAGCACTTGTAGCAGTGATTCAGTGCTTTCCCCCAGACCCATCTGCAGCTTGCTAGGTGTGCCACTCTGTGCTTGGCAGGCAGACGATCACTGAGGCTGTGAGACAGCAGATGAGCATTCTGCATTTTGAAGTGTTGGGGAAACATGAGTTGTGCCACCAGCCCACTCCAACATGACATGGATTCTCCATATGACAGCCCATAGTGAGCACAAAGTCTGGAAGCCCTGGATGCCCTGAAGATAGATGCTAATGCATCACTCTCCTGACCTGCTACCTGTAAAACATCTGTCTGGTCAGCCTGGTTAGGGGAGAGAAACGTCAGCATGTATGTTTTCCAATTCCCCGGTTCTGGGGGCAGGGACATTTGACCACTGTGAGGATGCTGAGGTTCCTAGTGCCTTGTCGTACTCATGTGGCTGAGGCACATCTGTGCTATGAAGGGGGAGACAACATTTCTGCCTCCTTCAGCTTCTGCTCTTGGGAACGAGGCTGTCTGATTGAGGCAGCTAGGTGGTGGGGTGGATAGAGTACTGGACCTGGAGTCAAGTCTGGTCTCAGAAACATACTAGCTGTATGACCCTGGGCAAGTCATTTAGCCCGTATCATTTTCTCACCAGGGTGCAATCCAGACTCATGCCCCAGAAAACTCTTCATCCTGGATGATCACTTCAGCCCTGTAGTACTCATGTGGGAAGTCCCCTATCTCCCATTGGATGGCTCCCCCAAGAGCCTCCATTTAAGGAAGATACCAAGGCCAGCCATGTCTCATTGCTCTTCTACACTTCCTCTACCATGGATCCCCGCCCCCCTTCCCCCTCCCCCAGCTCCTAAGCCAGCTACCTTCTTCACCCTCTCATCCCTGTGTTCAGCTCCCTTCCACCTTTAGAATGTAAACTCCTTCAGGGTAGAGATTGCTTCTCTTTTTGCTTTTGTTTGAATACCCAACATTTAGCACAGTGCCTGGCATAGCGTGAGCACTTAATAAATGCTTGTTGACTGTCTCCTTTTCCTCATCTGCAAAATGGAGACAATAATAGTACGTACCTCCCAGAGTTGGTATAAGAACAAAATGTGATAATATTTGTAAAATACTCTGCAAACTTTAAAGCCCTACATAAATACTAGTTCTTATTATTTTTGTTATTTTGTTCTTATTATACCAGCCAGGAGACCTGGACTTGATGTGGATGCTGGTTTGGTGGAAGGGAGACAGGGGGCTGGATGGGATGACTTCTCAAGATCCCTCATCATACGAGGTGTCAGACTTGTCAGGACTGCGTCTGTCATACTGGTGCATTAGAAAGGTTCTGGGACGGGCAGTCAAGCGTGCTTCTTGAGACAGCATGTCTGGCAGCTGAATGCTACTCCGAAGCAGGTCGACATAGATTTATGCTTGTACACGAATTCAATAAACATTCCCAGCTTCCACCCTCCCAACTAGCAGACGGCCAGAACTGGGCTCTGGGAGGGGCTGCAAAGCGGTTGGCTTGGTGAGGGTGGCTTTGAACCTAGGCAAGGTCTTCTGAGGGCTGCTACTGACTGAAGAGGCATCCCATGGGAGCAGGGGTAAGGCAGCAGGGTGGTATAATAAAAAAAGCCCATTTGAAAGCCCACCCCGATTCTTGGGGCAGGGACATTTGACCACTGTGAGGATGCTGAGGTTCCTAGTGCCTTGTCGTACTCATGTGGCTGAGGCACATCTGTGCTATGAAGGGGGAGACAACATTTCTGCCTCCTTCAGCTTCTGCTCTTGGGAACAAGGCTGTCTGATTGAGGCAGCTAGGTGGTGGGGTGGATAGAGTACTGGACCTGGAGTTCTAGTCCTGGCCCTAGCATGAGCTTGATATGACCTTTGTGAGTTACTTCCCTCCCTAGGCCTTTGTTTCTCATCTGTAAAATGAGGGTGTTGGGTTAGATGATCTCTTACGTCCCTTCTGGTTTGAAAATTCTAGGATGCTCTGTTACAATTTGGCCAAGGAATATATCAATTAATCAATCAATAAACATTTATTAAGTACTTACTATATGCCAGGCACTGTGCTAAGCACTAGGGATACAAAAAGAGGCAAAAGACAGTCCCTGCCCTCAAGAAGTTTACAGTCTAATGGAGGAGACAATATGCAAACATATATATATGTGTGTGTGTGTGTATATATATGTGTGTGTACACACACATACAATACATACACACACACATATATTATATATATGTATATAACTCAAGCTATATGTAGGATAAGTAGGAAATTATTAACAGAGGGAAAGCACTAGAATTAAGAGGGGTTGGGGAAGGCTTCCTGTAGAAGGTGGGATTTTAGCTGATACTTAAAGGAAGCCAGGGAGGTCAGTAGTCTGATTGGAGCAGTGACAGTGTTCCAGACATGGAGGACGGCCAGAGGGAGTACCCAAAAGAGATGGTGGGTCACTGGATGGAAGAGGATATACTGGGGAGTAAGGCATATGAAGACTGGAAAGGTAGGAGGGGGCTAGGTTATACAGGGCTTTGAATGCCAAACAGAGGTGATAGGGAGCCACTGGAGTTTATTGAGTAGGGGTGTGTGTGACATGATCAGATCTGCGGTTTTAGGAAAATCACTCTAGTGACTGAATGGAAGATGGATTGGATTGAGGAGAAACTTGAGGCAGGCTGACCTACCTGCAGGCTACTGCAAAAATCCAGGTGTGAGGTAGTGAGGGCCTGAGGTAGAATGGTGGCAGCATCAGAGGAGAGAAGGGGGCGTATTTGAGAGATGTAAAGATGAAATCAACAGGGCTTGGCAACAGATTGGTTTATGGAGGGTGGGAGATAGTGAGGAATCCAGGATGACTCCTGGGTTATGAGCCTGAGGGACCGGGAGAATGGTGTTGCTTTTACTGGAATAGGGAAGGAAGGAGTGGGGGAGGGTTTAGTGGGAAAGATAATGAGTTCTGTTTTGGACATAATGAGTTTAAGATGTCTACTGGACATCCAGTTTGAGATGTCTGAAGGGCAGGTGGAGATGTGAGATTGGAGGTCAGCAGAGAACCATCAGCATAGAAATAGTAATTACATCAGCACGGAGAGGATAATTAAATCCATGGGTGCTGATGAGTTAACCAAGTGAAGCAGCATAGAGGGAAAAGATACAGGACAGATCCCTGAGGGGCAAAGTAGGGTTAAAGAGGAGGATCTGGAGGAGGATCCAGCAAAGGAGACAGAAGAGGAATGGTCAGATAGGTAGGAGAACCAGGAGACAATGGCATTCCAAAGACCTAGAGAGAAGAGATTGTCAAGGAGAAGAGAGAGATCAATGGCGGCAAAGGTTTCAGAGAATTCAAGAAGAATGGGGATTGAGAAAAAAACCATTGGATTTGGCAACTAAGAGATCATCAATAACTTTGGAGAGAGCAATTTCCATGGAATGACAAGGTTGGAAGCCAGATTTTAAGGGCCTAATATTTTGATGTGTGTATCTTGTCACCTTAACTTTCTTGTGAGTTAGTTATTGAAAGCAGGGACCATGGCTTATACGTCTTTCTTCTGGGTTACCCACTGCCTAGAACAGTGCCCACTATTCTTGGTCAGTGCCCACTATTTGTTGATGATGGTGCTGACCTCTCCAAGACAAGCCAGGGGCATTGTTTAGAAGTTAGACCACTGAGAATATCCAGGGATTTTGAGTACTGCTGTTCACTATTGTCCTGGGAAATAACAATAACAATGTACACTTATGTATTGCTTTAAGATTTACACAGTGCTGGTCTTACAACAACTTTGTGAAGCAGGTATTACAAGTATTTTGATCTCAATTTTACTGATGAGAAACATAGTATCTCTGAGAGATTGAGTAGCTTGGCCCCTAGTATACAGCCAGGAAAGGTTAGTTGTAGTGCTAGACTTCTGATTTGGAGTCCAGGGTTCTTTCTGCTATGCTATGCAGAGAATATGTCCAGCTTAAAATTTAAAAAAAATGCAATCCTGCTTCCCCTTGATTAAAAAAGATATTAAAGAGATTAAAAAAGAAAGAGAAAAGCAAAGTAGCTCAGATAAAAATAACCAATACATCAGTCAACCAACATTTGTTAAACACTTAATATGTACCAGACACCGTGCTAAGCACTGGGGATACAAAAAGAGGCAAAAGACAGTTCCTACCCTCAAGGAGCTCACAATCTAATGGGGTGGGGGGGAGACAATATGCAAACAAATATATACCAAATTATATACAAGATAAATAGGAAATAATTGATGGAGGGAATACACTAGAATTAAGAGGGATTAAGAAAAGCTTCCTGTAGAAGGTGGGATCTTAGTTGGGACTTAAAGTAAGCAGGGAGCTTAGTTGGTGGAGATGATAGAGAACATTCCAGGTATGGAGGACAGCCAGAGTAAATGCCCAGAGCAGAGAGATGGAGTGTCTTGTCTGTAGAATAGCAAAGAGGCCAATGTTATTGGATTGAATGGTATGTGGCAGGGAGTGAAGTATTAGAAGATTGAAAAGGTAGGAGGGAGACAGGTTGTGAGGGGCTTTGAATGCCAAACAGAGGATTTTGCATCAACTGAGTCTGACAGTATATATGCTATTCCACTAATAGTCCTCCATCTTTACAAAGAAGGGAGGGAGGTGCATCTATCTAGAGATGGTCAGGGTTCACTGATGCCTGGCCTGATTGCAAGGGTCCTGGGACCTCTCACACAGTCATGCCCAAGACAGTAAAGAATGCCTCAAAGCATGTAATCAAGGTTGTAGCTATTGCTGACCTTACCATAGAGAGCTATCACTGCCCATCCTTGTGGTATGAAGCTTTCTCTCTACATGTATATCCATACATGTACACACATGTATATATGTATATGCATATATGTGTGTGTCTTTACACACACGTATGCTTCAAGCAGTTTCTAGTACATCCTGTTGCATGGGCATTTCTTCAGGGACAAGAACACCCTAAGAGTTATAATAACCAAGACACAAGGATGGTCATTCTGGTAAATGGCCTCCAGGTCTTATCTGATTTTCTTATTTTTCTCTCCTTTCAACACTCCTCACTTAGACCAGGTTAAGCACAGCAATCCAGTGGCCTAGGCTCTCCCTGCTCACAGGGAGCCTCAGAGTGGATGGAAGGCCATTACCTTTATTTGGGTTATTGGGAGCAGCTGCAGCCTTCTTGTTCTCACAGCTCAATTGTATTGCCTTCTTGATTGGGGTAATGAAGAGGTAAATAACAGAATCACAGACTCAGTGTTGGTGAGGATCTCAGAAGTCATTTAAACCAATCCATTCCTGAACAGTGGCCTAAGGTGAAACAGAATCTGTGCTTGCTGTCCCATACACTTTGCCTTAGTAAACTGATCACTCTTGCCCTAACTTTGAGGCCACTAATGGATAGTGACAGATTTCGGGGGTCCAGACTCTGTCTGCTAGAATAATGGTCATCTCATTATTAATTAGGTGGTACAGGGATAGAGCACTAGACCTGGGGTCAGGAAGACCTGAGTTCATATCCAGCCTCAGACACTAACTGTGTGACCCTGGGCAAGTCACTTAACTTGTGTCTGCCTCAGTTTCCTCATCTGTAAAATGAGGATCATAGAAGCACCTGCCTCCCAGGGTTCTTGTGTGAGGATAAAATACATAATGGTTGTAAGGCACTTTGTAAACCTTAACATGCTTTATAAATGCTAGCTATTATTGTAGTTAATAATAATTGTTTTTAACCAAACCTGTGATTTTAACAATTTAGAGAATTCCCAGTGAGGAACTCACTCCCTCTACCAATGAAAATCAGAAACTTATTCCTAATTTATAAAACAGTAAGAGGTAAAATGACTTGTCCAGTGTGTCACAACCAGTATGTGACAATCAGAGACTTGAATCTAGATCTTCCTGACTTTGAGGCCATCTCTCTAGCCATTATTCCATAAAGCTAGTAATTGCCAATAACCATCACTGATGTTTATATAGCAACTTAATTTAGCACCTGACATGTATTATCTTATTTGATTATTGCAATAACCCTTTGAGGTAAGTTTTTTTCCCATTGAGAAAACTAAGGCTGGGAGAGGTTGTATGGTGTTTTCTAAGATCACCCAGTTAATATCATAGGTGGGATTTGAACCTGAGCCTTCCTGACTTTAAGTCCAGCTCTCTATTCACTATATCAAGCTACCTCTGGTCCTTTCAGTGAATCTCTAATGGTGGAGTGCCAGGCAATGTGATAGGTACAGGGAGGAAGTGCTTTGGGGGCAAGTGGCCCTTCCTGGCAGCTCTGATAATGAAGCTTATGGTCAATCACCTTCTCTAGTCATAGTAGAACTCTTTCCTGAATGCCTGAACAGCCTACCCGAGCTCTGGAAGGACTGACTAGCCTGATCTGGAGAGCCTGCCCCCTCCTGGCCTTCTCTTCCTTCTCCCCTCTGTCTCTCTTCAATCCTCCAGATGCTGCAGCTGCTTGCCCTGCCTTGCGCCCCCTCGCCTGCTGCTGCTGATTGCTGTATGAGCTGTTCCATTTATAACAGCCCCACGCGGCCCAGACAGCCTGAGCCGATCCAGAGGCGGGCCCCACTCTTGATTACGGCACTAAAAATAACAATGCTGCTTCTGATGAGAGCTGGGGCTTGGCTCCCCCTCCTCTGGCAGCTCATGTTACTTTTCCTCATTCCTGCACAATGGTTTGGGGGAGCCTGGGAGGGTGGAGAGGATAGGTCCCACTGTGCCATCAGCAGCCACCACCCTCAGTTACTGACTCATTCTGTCCCTATCACTCTTGTGCTTTGGCTCTGAAACAAGAGAACATCTGGGATGGATGTGCAATAATATAGCCATCCATCTGTCCAGATGTTTTGTGTAGATGATGGCATGTGAGTTTTTCTGAAACTTTTATCTAGAGATTTTGTGTGGTATAGACATAGCTTGGTGCTCTCCAGATGGAGTTGTATGGTTTGTACAGTACTGATGGCAGCTTTCAATTATCCATGGTGATGGAGGAGAAACGGTAGATACAGATAATCCTAAGTGGTCGATGATTCCAAACTATTTCTAGTTCACTTACATTTGCACATGGTGTGGTTGAAGGTCCGGGCATTCATGCTACTTCAGACTCAATGACAGAATCTGATAATAAAATGTGTGTGTATCTCTACCCTAGTCATGCACCACTGATCATCGGGGTCAGCCATCTCTTCCTTGATGAGTTAGGGTTTTGAGGGGAGCAGCAGGGGAGGAAATTGATGCTCTGGTTGATGAGGGCTCCCACTCTGGCATCTCCTGGGCCAGGGATTCAGTCAAAGGGCCGCACATGCGGACCTAGAGGGCCACATGTGGCCTTGAGGTCACAGGTTCCACATCCCTGTCCTGGATCAATGAAGGGACAGTTGTTTGTCAGGGAGAGTGATAAGGCTAGATAGGTAGGGTAATGCCATATGGAGAGTGCTTCAGTGACAGGCAAAGGAGTTTGAGCTTACCCTGGTGGCTAATAAGGAACCCCTGAAGATTATCAATCAGAGAATGGACCAGCTTAGTGCTCAGGGAATCTTAGTTTTATAGTCCAGATGAGGGCAACCAGGATGGTGAAAAGCCCTGAAATCATGCCATAGGAGGACTGGCTGATGGACAAAAACAGCAAGTACATTCACTTCCTCATATGAGAATGATAAGACAAGGTTAGGAGGGAGGTAAGCAAACCACTTGTCTTCAGCCAGAGACATAGGTGCTTAGCCTTGGAGGCCAGAGGCTCAGGCCTAGTCAGCCTATTGGATGAGCCAGGGCTGCTCCCGTCTGATCTCATAGCACTTTATATTCCTCTTATAAAAATGATAAAAGCTGACATTTATGTGGTTTATTGGGACCATTCTCTCCTTTGTTATTCACAATAGTCTTCTGGCATTGGTCGTGCAGACTCTTTTCACATGGAGAAGTAAAGGGACTGATTAGAAAAAGTGAGAGGTTGGAAAGATTGAGCAAGGAGGATCATAGGGTCATGGATTTAGAGCCAGAAGGGACTTTTGAGGCCAGCTGCCCTCCTCATTTTACAGATGAGGAAACTGGACACAGAACGGGAAAATGACCGAGATGATGCAACTAGCAAAAGAATAGAGATTCAAATCTAGGCCCTCTGGCTCCAAAGCAGTAAGTGAATGAGGCATTTATTAAACACTTACTGTGTTCAAAGCACTGTGCTGAGTGCTGGGGATACAAATAGACAAAACTGTCCCTGCTTTCAAGAAATTCACACTTTAATGGAGTTTAATTCTATTGATGGAGTGTGTGTGTGTGTGTGTGTGTGTGTGTGTGTATGTGTGTGTACATACACACACACACACACATATATATATATATATATACATATATATATATATATATGTATATCTGTTATTGAGTCATTTCAATCTCTGTGACCCCATTTGGAGTTTTCTTGGCAGAGATACTGAAGTAGTTTACCATTTCCTTCTCCAGATCATTTTATAGATGTGGAAACTGAGGCAAACAGTGTTAAGTAAGTGACTTGCCCAGGGTCACACAGCTAGTATGTGTCTGAGTCCGGATTTGAACCCAGGAAGATGAGTCTTCCTGATTCCAAGCCCAGCGCTCTATCCACTGCACCACCTAGCTACAAACACACACACACACACACACACACACACACACACATACACACCCCCCTATATGTGCGTATAGTATATATATGTGTGTGTACATACAGTATGTATATATGGTTATAGATATGTAGTATATGTACACATAAATATATGTATATATACTATACGTGTGTGTATTTATACTATATATCTTGTACATATACATGCATATATACTATATGTGTAAATATATGTATATATGAAAGGCAGCTAGGTAGAACAGTCGTTAGAGTGCCCAGCCTGGAGTCAGGAAGACTCATTTTCCTGAGTTTAAATGCGACCTCAGTCACTTACTAGCTGTGTGACCCTGGGCAAGTCACTTAACCCTGTTTGTCTCCGTTTCCTCATCTGTAAAAAGAGCTGGAGAAGGACATGGCAAACCACTCCAGTCTCTTTGCCGAGAAAACCCAAATGGGGTCATGAAGAGTCGGACGTGACTGAAACAACTCAGCAACAGCAACAATGTGTATGTGCATATATATATATATATATATATATATATATATATATATATATGCATATAAGTACATACACACACATACAAATATGTATATGTGTACATTTATATGTTTATAGATAGTTATACTGTATATAGGATATATTGACATGTATTTGTGTGTATGTACTTATATGCATATATATGTATATATATATATATGTATATATATATATATGCATATAAGTGTATGTACTTATATGCATATTATATATATATATATATATATACATATATATGCATATAAGTACATACACACAAATACATGTCAATATATCCTATATACAGTATAACTATCTATAAACATATAAATGTACACATATACATATTTGTATGTGTGTGTATGTCTATACATATAATTTTCTATTTGTGTCCCATGGTTGAGTGGAACATCAGAGGACCTGGGTTCAAATCCCATCTCCGACACTAGTATGTGACTTTGTGCACTCATCATTTATCTTCTAAGGACCTCAATTTGTTCATCTGTGAAATGAGAGGTTAGATCAGATGACATCTAAAATCTCTTCCAACTCCAAATCTATGACCCATTGGCACAGCCTTTGAGAACCTGTGGCATTAGAGTAGGATTTTGTGCTATTCCACCTCTGCAGAATCTTTAGCATCTGTCCCTTCCTTTCTATTCCCATTGCCATGAGCTTAGTAGAAGGTCATGTTTTATCATCTGACTATATTATTGTAATAGCCTTTCAACAAATCTTCCAGCAACCACTTTCCAAACTGTCCATCATACCTTGCAAGACTAATAATGATAATAGCTAACATCTATACAGAGCTCTTGGTTTGCAAAGTGCTTTGTATATGCTATCTCATTTGATCCTTGCATCAGACCTTCAAGCTAGGTGTTGTAATCCATGTTTTACAAATTAGAAAATTTCGACTCAGAGAGGTTGTGACTTTCTCTGAGTCACACTAGTAAACCTCTGAGGCCAGATCTGAAGTAGAATGTTCTGTTTCTGGCTTCAAGTCCCGTTCTTCTATCTCTGACTCCACCTAGCTGACTGATCTTCCTTCCTTATTGTCAACTAAGGGAAGTTCAAATTTCTTTTCCTGGCATTGAAATGCTTCACAATTCGGCATAACCTCACTTTTCCAGATTCATCTCATTCTATTGCCCTCCATGTGTGTTATTTCCCATTATTCTCCACTCACCATACAAATTCTATTCTTTCCCTCCTTCAAGCTTTTGCTTATGTCATTCTCTCTCTCTCTTTTTTTTTTTTTTGGCTAGGCATGGGGGTTAAGTGACTTGCCCGGGCTCACACAGCTAGTGCATGTTATGTGTCTGAGGTTGGATTTGAACTCAGGTCCTCCCGACTTCAGGGCTGGTGCTCTATCCACTGTGCCACCTAGCTGCCCCCTGTCATTCTCTATATGCCCAGAATGTCCTTCCTTCCTCATCTCATGTGTTGAATTGATAGCTTTCCTTGAAAGCCCAACTCAAATATCACTTCCTTATAGAATCTCAGAGATCTCAGAGTTGGAAGGGACTTTAGTGCCTATCTAGACCAACTCATACCTGAAGAGAAATTCCTTTCACACATTTAGTGAGTGACATCCAGCTCTACTCACCTCCGGTGAGGGGTAACCCATTACCTCCCACGATAGCCTATCTTTACTTTGAGACAACTCTAGGAAGCGTTTCCTTATATCAAACAGAAATTTGCCTCCTTGTAACTTTTTTCTTTTTTTTACTGAAGCAATTGGGGTTAAGTAACTTGCCCAGAGTCACGCAACTAGTAAGTGTCTAAGGCTGGATTTGAACTCAGGTCCTCCTGACTTCAAGGCTGGAGCTCTATCCACTGTGCCACCTAGCTGCCCCCATCCTTGTAACTTTTTACCCATTGCTCCTAATTCTACCCTAGGTTAATCACTCTCTCACAGCATATAAAAAGGCAGCTATGAAGTCCTCCCTAGGTCTTCTCTTGGCTTAAACACCTCATTTCTTTAAATAAATCTTCATATGGCATGAACACCAGGGCCTTCCCCATCTTAGTTGCTCTCTTTGGGATGCACTCCAACTAATCAATGTTCTTCTTTCACTTTGGCATGCAGAGCTCTACCCAGTATTTCATATGTGGTCTGACCAGAGTGGGAACCATCATTTCTTTATTCCTGGATGTTATACTTCTTCCTCCAAGAAGTTTTTTTTTCTGATTTCCACAGTCAAAGCCAATCTTTTTCCCCTAAGGATTTCACAAAACACTTAGTTTGCTCCTCCCATGAGCACTTTTTCATATATTATTTTGTACCATTGTTAGCTGTGTTGTGGGGGCAATGGATAATTTGTATTCTGTGTTAGCCCCCAGTAGACTATAAGGTAGGGAATATATTTTATCTAAATTTTCCATTTCCCCTAGAGTCTAGCATAGAGCTCTGCCTACTGTAAGAGCTTAATAACTGGTGAATTGAATAGTAATTGATTAGGATATTTATCTTGAATGAGAACTAAACAGATTAGATGGTAATTCCAGTAAGAAGTTGAGAGCTTGATTTATGGTAGAAAAACATGGTGCAGTTTATTACCCCCTGGAAGAGAACTTTAGTGATTAAACCTTGTGGTTTGGTAATGATTTCTGAGTGTTTTCTCACCAGACTAACAGCTCTTGGGTCTCCTTGAAAGCATTCTAGGAATGTAGGAATTGCCACATTGGGCCAGACTATGGTTCAGTCAGTCCAGGATCCTGAGTTCCCAAGAAAGGTGCTATAAATGCACTTGGACAGTAGTTGTCCTATCTAAACTCACATGAAAAGCTGAGTAGACACCAGTTCTTTTCATGTGTGGTCTTGTCATTCACAAATTGATTTAAACCTTCTTTGAATTCATTTCTTTTTTTTTTTTTTTGCAAGTACCACCTCCTAGGGTAATGAGTCTGTGAATGCATTATCCTCTGTGTAAACTGATACTTCCCTTCATTTCCCTAAGCATACCGTCCTGGAGTTTCAAAGTCCATTTGCTCTCTTGCTAATGCAAGATTTAGTGAACAAGTCCATGAACCTTTATCTGTAAGAGAATAGGTTTTGACCATATTCTCTCTCAAACTTCCCTTTTTCATAATAAAGGGTCCCGATTTTTAGTTTATTCTCATGTCAGCCCCTTCTCTCTATTACTAGCTATTTTACCTTTCCTTCTTACTCTTCTTTAGCACTGTCATATCTTGCAGTAGTTGTGGTGACTATTTGTTTGTACCAATCTTAGAAACAAAGACCTGAGAGATTTGGAAGAGGACCAGATGGAGAAGAAAATAGCTTCAGGTGTTAATTACCATTTATTTAGATACATAACCAGGAGGAAGTAACAGATAAACTTGGAAAATCTCATTAGGACCGGTAAGGAGTATTTGGAAACATACATCTTTTGTTTCTGTTTTTTTTTGATTAAAAAGTTGTCATCTTGAGCATTGTCATAATAACTAATCAACTACTCTTTGGCTGATGCTTTTTTCCTTCTACACACACACACGCACACACACACACACGCACCACACACACACACACACACACACACACACATGCCCGGGATGTATTGGGAAAGGATTCCAATGTCCTTTCCCAGAAAGTTCAGTGCTGTGCTGGCCTTGTTGGACATGGCAGCTCAAAGATGAACATCCTGAGAGAAGTCCACATTCACAGCACCTCTTGAGTTTCATTTTCCTTTTTGGTCAAATGAGGAGATTGGGCTAGGTGGGCTAAGTTCCCTTCTATCTCCTATTCCTATGACTTATTAACTCCCAGGTTTCAGACAAGGGACTGGACTGAACTATGTAGGTGATAATGGAAGATGAACAAGGGAAGATCCCAGGGTCCATAGGAAGGATGGGTAAGGGCAAAGGGGTAGTCCAAGCCATGATCTGAAAGGTTAAATAGAACAAATGGTCAAGTCAAAGAATTTACTGACAAACAGATCCAGAGGGCTCAAGAGGAGATTTGTAATGGAGGCTAAAGTAATGGCAAAGAGAGGTCAGCATGGGATAGATTAGAAACTCTGTGTGATAGGGACACCACAAATCCTCAGTGAATTAATATTGTTCTCTGTTTGAGACAACATCCTTTCATAGTGTTGATGGGCTAGTTATTTTAATTTTATTTTTTAAATTAACAGGCATTTATTTTCTCTCCCTCCTACCTCTTTATCTCTCCCTCCCACCCCCTCCCCTGCCACAAGAGAAACAAAAACCTTGGAACAAATAAATATAGTAAAGGAAAACAAATTCCCACATTAGTCTACATCCAAAAATGTGTGTCTCATTTTGCATATTAGTCCATCACCTCTCTGTCAGTAGGTGGGTAGCATTCATCACTAGTCTCTTGAGTTATGGCTAATCACTGTGTCTATCAGAGCTCTTAAGTCTTTCAAAGTTGTTTGTTTTTACAATGTTGTTGTTATAGTATAAATTGTTCACTTGGTTCTGATCAATTCATCCTGAATTAGTTCATATAAGTCTTCCTAGGTTTTTCTGAAACTGTCTATTTCAACATTCTTATTTTTTCATTGCATCCATATATTTCATCCAATTGATTTCCAATTTCATCCAATTATTTCATTGCGTCCATATACTATACTTTGTTCGGCCGTGCTCCCAAAGTTACAAAACTGTGCGTATTCTCTAACCCAGTGTTATCACTAATAAGCCTATACCCCCAAAGTTAAAGAAAGAGGAAAAAGACCCATACATACAAAACTATTTATAGAAGTTCTCTCTCTCTCTCTCTCTCTCTCTCTCTCTCTCTCTCTCTCTCTCTTCTCTCTCTCTCTCTCTCTCTCTTAGCAAAGAACTGGAAACTAAAGGGAGTGGTATGCTAGTTATGCCCTCTGCTCATTTACCTGTGTGGCCTCAGGCATCAAGCCCCTCTCCTGGATCAGACTTTTAGATTTTATGCAGGTGGTTTGTGTTTTTTAAAATCCCTAAATACATTCTCTTACACTTGCCTGCGTTAAAACATCTGCCACTTTTCTTCCCACTCACATGGACTCATAAGATTCTCTGTCAATCTTTCCCCCATTGGCTTAGCTTTTCATTACCTAGAAGAGTTTATTATGTGTAGATGCAGATTTCACTGAACAGTCCCTCCTTCAGTTAATTTATAAAGATATGAAATGATTGCTCCTACCACTGATGCCTGAAGGACTTTTTAAAACTTTGCTAGCTGCAGAAGTTTTCATTTATCCTTACATTTTGTTTCTACTCTGTAACAATAACAAATAACAAATCTAATGCTACAGTGAGTCAATTTTTAAAATAGCACTCTTTTTTTTTGATGGGCCCTTGTTAAAAAGCTTTTTGGGAGGGTTAAACAAGTTGAGTATACTAGCTCTGTTATATGGAAATATGTCCCCTCAAAATTCCTCTTTCTTTATGCTTCCCCACCCGATCAAATAGAAGGCCTTCAAACTACATTGACTATTTAACTTCTCCATTGAAAAGTGCTTTATTCTTTCTTTTTTCCTTTCCTTTTTTTAATTAATTTATTTTGATTTATCAGCATTCACTTCCATAAGCTTTTGAGTTTTAAATTTTTCTCTTTCTCCCTCACTCCCTCCCCAAAACAGTACACAATCTGATATAGGCTCTACATATACATTCCTATTAAAAATATTTTCACATTAGTGATGTTGTAAGTAAGAACTAGAACCACATAGGAGGAACCACAAGAAAGAGGAAACAAAACACAAGAGAAGAAAAGAAATAGCAAATAGTATGCTTCAATCTGCATTCCAACTCCATAGTTCTTTCTTTGGATGTGGATAGCATTTTCCATCATAGTTCTTTCTTTGGATGTGGATAGCATTTTCCATCATGAGGCCTTTGGAGATGTCTTAGATCCTTGTATTGCTGAGAAGGGCTGAGTCTATCAATATTAGTCATCGCACAACATGGCTGTTTCTGTGTATAACATTCTCCTGGTTCTGTTCACTTCACTCAACATCTGATCATACAAGTCTTTCCAGGTTTTTCTGAAGTCTGCCTGCTCATCATTTCTTCTAGCACAATAGTATTCTAGCTTTATTCTTTCTCCAGAGCTTCATTATTTCTTCTACCTAAGGGACCCCAGAGTGAGGAGGGCCTAGCTTCACTTCACGCCCCCCACCCCCAGCTTCTAAGTCAGTGCTTTCTCTTTTCAGAACCAGAGCAGCATATGAGGCATGGCTTCAAATCCCCTGATGATCCTGGTTGCCTTCCTTTGGATATGCTCCATAGGGTCAGAGCTCTGGAGCAGGAAGGGGAGCTCTCAGGCCATCTAGTCCAACCATCTCATTTTACAAAGGGGAAAACTGAGGCATGGAGTGGTTAAGTGCCTTGCTCAAGGTCATACAGGGATTTGATTCTCAGACTCTAGTCTTGCATAGCAATGCCTCCCTATTGTCAGTATACAGAGAGGGAGCATGGTAGAGTGCATTGCTTGATTACCTGTGTGTTCTTGGGAAAATCAATTCACATTTCTGGGCCTTAGTTTCCTCATCTGTAAAATAAGGCTGTGGTCTAAATGAGCTCTAAGCCTTAAAGTCTTCAAACTCTAAACCTTCTACAGTATCATCTTTCCCTTTTCCATCCTACATGCCTGTGCCGCTAAGAAGTTTAGGGGGAGAATTCCTGTGTAGCCCTGGTTTCTCAGTGGTTAGTTTCCAAACCTGGTTTCATGGAGGCCCTCTGAAACCTGGTAGCTACACTTTCCTCTCTGGACACATAATGTTTCAGTTATTCTCTTTGGGAGCTAGTGGGTACTCTCATGGCATGAAATTGGATCTGAATTGCCCTTTGCAGATACCATCATGCCCATGATTAGCTTAGAAGCAGCTGAAAGCAACGAAAGGTTTCTTGTAGTAAAGCCTTCCAATATCTTCCCTTCACGTCCGTGGATTTTTCAAATCTGAGTTTAGTCATGCCCTTGAGGTCCAACTCTCCAGTGGCTTCTGGCCCAAGGGGATGTGAAGGCTGTCCACTATACCCTGCATAAAAGAATCTTCACCCTGAGCCTTTCTAGGATTTCTTGGGAAGGGTCTGCAGCTACAGCATTGAGAAGATTAGTGTTTGTTTGGTTTTTGGTTGGGGCGGGGAGGAAACAGAAAAGAAGAAAGTCTAGGAGATAGATGGGAAGAGGACTAAATTTGGAATCAAGGCATCTGGGTTCTAATCCTAACTCTTTGATGAAGTAATCAAATGACCTTCACTTTTTTTTTCCCTACAGCCTCACTTTCTTCCTTTATAAAATGTAGGGATTGGACTAAGGCCCCAACCAGCTCCGAAATTTCAAGACAGACTCTTGAAATTCTATTCAATTCAACAAGCTTTTATTAAGTTCCTACTGTATGCCAGGCACTATGCCAAGCACTGTGCCAGGTGCTAGGCATACAAAGAAACATGAAACAGTCTCTGTCCCTAAGGAGGGGCATTTTACTAGAGAGAGACCACATCTATATAGAGAAGCAAATACAAAAAGTATACAATATAAACTCAGGGCTGGGCCAGGAAGGTTTCTAATAACAGACCAGGTAGAGCTGGGAATTAGGAAAAGTCCATGCAGCACTTAACATGTCCCTTGAAGAGAACTATGGGTTCCAAGGAGCAGAAAGGAGGAGGGGATGCCTTCCAGGAATGGAGGAACAGCCTATACTAAGCTATAGAGGCTAGAGATGGAAAGCTGTGTACAGGAAACTGCAAGTAGACCAGTAGGGTTAGAAATATAGAGTACATAGAGGGGAATCATTAATGCGAACTTATTCTAGAAAGACTGGTTGGGGTTTCATGGCACCCTGAGGTCTGTTGGTTTGGGGACTCAACATTCCATTCATCTTCCCTCTCCTGCCTCAGCTTCCCCAAACCCTTGCCTTTCATTCTGCAGACAGCTTCTGGTGAGGTCCCACCTTCTCCGGGGAGTCTTCCTTGATTAATTGGTAGAGGCAGCCAATTCTTCCCCCTTGCCAAGTGTCCAAATTCCCCATATTCCGACTCTGATCCGCGTGTTTTTAGCTTGCCCAATTCATATAGCATTCTCTCCAGAGAGTGTTTGTATGGTTTATATGTATGTGTTTCTGGCTAAAATCCTTTTTTCTGAAGCCAGCCCCCCTGCCTCTAGTCTTCCCTCCCTCCTCCAATCAATCTGTTCTACACTGCCCCTGCCAGATTAATCTCTCTAGTGCACAGTTGTGAGCACCCCTTCTGCTCAGAGTAGTTCAGTGGTTCCCTGTTGTCTATTAAATAATGACCAGATGCCCTAATCCGGCATTCAAGGCCTTCCCAATCTAATACCACACTACCTTTCTAATCTTGTCACATACTACTCTCTCTGCCTGTGCTACATCCTCACCAAATTAGATGATTTTCGGTCGCCTTTCTTTGCTCTGCCTCTGTCTTGGCTCCCCTTATTCTCCATGGCTAAAGCACCCCCTTGAAGCACAGCCAAAATGCTACCTCCTGCACTAAGCCTTCTCTGGGCCTCTCCATCATCATTGTAGCTTCATGGATTTTGATCTGGCCATACCAATCCTCCTCTCATATTCCACAGAATGTGTTGTTTATGCCTCTTTTAAGCACACCTATATTATTTTGTATTATAGTTATTTGTATATGTGTTGTTCTACCGTATGCAATTTCAAATTCCATGAAGTCATAGACCATGTTTTATTCAATTCAATGACTTTTTTTTCTTCTTCTTCAGACTGTGTTGGTGCATAGAAAGCTGGCCTCTAAGTAAGAAGTTCCGGGTTCAAGTCTTTCCTCCTACATTGACTAGTTATGTGAGTCTAGGCAAATCACTTAACCTCTCAGTGCCCCAGAAAACCTCTAAGGCTCTAAGGTACATCAGGAGATTCAATTTTCTCACCAAGAATTTCCTTTTACAAACAAAATCAGTGGCCCAGACCAATAGGATACTGTGCAAAGTGCTAAGCTAGACTCTAGGGCAAGGGTTCTTAATCAGGGGTTTTGTGAATGTGGTTTTTAACATATTTATGTAATTCTTATATAACATATTTTAATATTATTCATTTCCTTTCTAATCCTACATATTTTATTTCATGCATTTAAAAGCATAATTCTGAGAAAGGGTCCATCTACAGGCTTCACCAGACTGTGAAAGGGGTCCAGGACACATAAAAAGCTTAAGGTCTTCTGCTCTAGGCATATAATAATAATAACAACAACAACGACGATGATGATGATGATAGCTTACATTTATGTAGTGCTTACTATGTGCTAGGCACTGTGCTAAGTACTTTACAATTATTATCTGCTTTGATCTTCACTCACAATAGCCCCAGGAGGTAGGTAATAGTATTATCCCTATTTTTCAAATGAGCAAACTGAGGCAGACAGGTTAAGTGACTTATGCAAGGTTACACTGTAAGTTCCTGAGGCAGGAGTTGAACTTAGGTATTCCTGACTCTAGGCCAGGTACTCTATCCACTGTCTCACCTAGCTGCCCCCAACGTGGAAAAACAATGCAATCTCTCTCTGTGTAAGAAATTTAGAGTCTAGTAGGGGAAATTTGGGCAGCTACACGGCACAGTGGATAGAGTGCCAGGCCTGAAGTCAGGAAGACCTGAGTTAAAATATGGCCTTGGACACTAGCTGTGTGATCTTGGGCAGGTCACTTAACCCTGCTTGTCTCAGTTTCCCCATCTGTCAAGTGAGCTGGAGAAGGAAATGGCAAACCACTCCAGTATTTTTGCCAAGAAAACCCCAAATGGGGTCACCAAAGAGCTGGACATGACAGAAAAATGACCAAACAACAACAAAGAGGAGATTCAGTATGTAAGATAGGAGCATTGTAAAAAGTAGAGTGTGGTGGGGCAAAGGAGACAGAGTTGTCTAGGAAAGTGTGAAGAGAGCGAACATTTAGAGTGGAGAGTGGGGGGGGGTGGGAGCTGTGAGAGAGAAGCGGGGATCCAGAAAGTCTCTATAGAAAGAGGTGCTGAGCTGGGCCTGGAATAAGAAGGATTTCAGCAGGTGGCAATGAGCGTGCTGAAAACAAAACCGAAAATCCCACAGAACAGCTGTCATACTGGAGTGAAAGTGTCCCCCATTTTTGTCCAGCCGACAGCACTAACAGGGAAAGAATCTCAGGCATAAGGCCATGACCTAGATAAAGGTGCAGTGGTGGGAGAATGGTACTAGAGAAAGAGAAGTAGTTGAGCCTGGTCAAACATCTGAGTGAATCAAAGGGAACAGTTTTTTCTCAGCTTCCTTTGTGCTCCTAAGATGAGGCTATGTGGTATAATCAATAACAGAAGCAGTAGAAATACCTCCTCCCGCTCTCTAGACTCTGAAGTGACCAGATGGTGGCTGACTGGAGCCCCCAAACCCGCACAATCCTCAGAAGAAGGTCCTCTGGGCTCCCTATGCTTTTCGTCTAATGTTCCCATTGGAGGCCCTGTGCACCAAACCATTCTCCTTAGCTCCTGACAGCTCCCAGTTCTCCGCTCTCTTAAGGACTCCTTTTCCATAAATTAATATGTTTTATTCCCCTCCACTGCCTGGCATGGTGCTTTCCGTGTGCTTAGTTACACAAATGGATCTGTGAAAACCTCAGGTAGGTATTCCCTCCAGCAATGCAGATTGCAGTCTATCCTTGCCTGCCCATCCAGGATGAGTCTTGTCCATGTCCTCCAATGGCAAGCCCAAGGGGTTCTTCGCAGCATCGTGTCCCAGCATGGGACCTTCCTTGATTTCTCTGGACATCTTAAAGATGGCCATGGACCATATGGGCCTTCTTTTGTCCTCTCTTGCCACATGCTGTGCTTTTAATACTGGCTAAAATAAACATTTGTTGAAGTTGCTTTTGAAAATACAGGGACTTGGGGCAGCTAGGTGGTGCAGTGGATAAAGCACTGACCCTGGAGTCAGGAGGACCTGAGTTCAAATCTACCCTCAGACACTTGACACTTACTAGTTGTGTGACTATAGGTAAGTCACTTAATCCTGATTGCCTTGACAAAAAGCAAGAAGAAAAAAAAAGAAAGAAAGGAGAAAATACATAGACTTGAAAGATCCCCATTCTTTCTGGGATAGATCTAGGATTGATTGAATGAATGTTGCCTGCGAGGGAGCTATGATTCATTAAGTGCTGGCCACTAGAGCTCCGATGAAATGCCATGACTGATTCTGGTTCCAGAGAAGAGATGATGAAAAATCTCTGTCTGTATTAGTAGGGTGTGGTGGCAAAGGGACTAGGCATATCCAACATTGCATACGTTAACAGTTGTAGTCGTGAGGGTTTTTTTTTTTTAAAACTCATTTTGTTATAAATGAGCGTTCTTTAGAAAGGTACTTAGGAAAAGAACTGTGATATGGAAAACAACAGACGTTAATGAAACTTTAAAAAATCATAAATACCAATGAAGGACTGGCTTTTGGATTGTTAGCAACAATATGAAGCAATAGAGGAGCTGCTTAGAAAAAAGAGAGAGCTGAGAATGTGCAGGCAATTGGGATCATATCATAACATCATAAATTTATACTGGGAAGCTTTAGGAATTGTCTAGTCCATCCCTTCATTTTACATATGAGGACACAGGCCCAGAGCAGTTAAGTGACTTGCCCAAGGTGACACAGGTATTAAGTAGCAGTCAAGATTTGAATCTAGGTTCTCTGACTCCAAACGTGTCACACTTTCCCCTGTAGAGATAGCAATATATTACTTTAACTCTTTCAATGCTCACAGTCATCCCAGTGAGACAGGTAGAACATGCATTATTATTTCCATTTTGCAGGTGAAGAAACTGAGGCTCAGAGAGGTGGTCACTCATAATTAGTGAGTTGCAGAGGCGTGATTGGCCCTCAGGTCTTCTGACTCCAAGATGAACACTTTGTCTGTTGCACCACAGTGTCTCCTAAGACCGAGTAAGCCTTTTTCGGATACCATCCCTCACTGTTTTCTCCCAGAGGTCCTATTGTTCATGAAATTCTGTGAGTCACATGGTCATTTTCACATGAGCTATTGTTTGGTCATATCTCTTCCATCTTGTACTTGGCTAAATACCATTTAATTTCATCAGGTATGTAAATTTTGGTTGATTCACACACTGTTTGAGTTAGTAAAGCCTGTGTTTCTGTACTTTCCACAGAGCCTAGCATGGTGCTGGGCACATAGCTGGTGCTCAGTCAAAACTTATTGACTTGAGTTAATTCAACTGAATTCAGGAACTAGGAAATGTTTCCTACATTAGAGGAGAGTTAGACTCTGAAATTGGATCTAATATACTGAAAAGTGTCATAGGAAAAGCACTGAGCTTAGAGCCAGGAGATGAGGATTGAAATCAGGGTTCAATAATGTCATAAAAGTTCTTGAATCTCAAAAGTTTTTTGAATCCATAAAATAGAGATTGGACTTCTGATCTGCCTCGTCTTTCTCTCTACTCCAATTTATCCTCTCCACTCACCTGCCAAAATGATGCTCCTAAAGTGTAAGTCTGACCATGTCACCCCTCTCTCCCTACCGCTCAATGACCTCTAGTGGGTCCCTATATCTGTCCCCCACCCCATGATCAAATATAAAATCCTGTTTGACTTTGAAAACCCTGTACAACTTGACTTCCTAAATACCTGTCATGTCTACTTACATTTGACTCCTTTCTCCACACTCTAGGATCTAGCTACACTACACCATAGTCTGCACAATTCATTTGCTGTTCTTCAAACAAGAAACTCCGTCTCTCGGCTCTAGGCCTTTTCATTCACTGTCTCCCATGCCTGGAGTGCACTTCATTCTCACCACTGTGTCCTGGCTTCTCTCTGGCTTCCTTCAAGACTCAACTCCAATTTCATCTTCAAGAGAAGTTCTTCTCTAGTTCCTCCAGATGTTAGTGCCTTCCCTCTGAGATTACATTTACATTGTACATGTCACACATGAAAATGGTTATTTACATATTGTCTCCCTAATTAAAATGTGAGCTCCCTGAGGGCAGGACTGTTTATGCCTTTCTTTGTATCACCATGATTTAGAATGGGGCATGCCAGTAAGAAGCAAATAATAAATGCTTGCAGACTGACTGACTTGAGAATATATGTCTAAGGTCCTTTCCAGTTTTAACTTTGTTTCTAATTCTTTCCTTCTCTAATTTGCTAGAATAGAAATAAATGAATGATAATGTGTCTATTAAAGCCAGTTCTCGAGGCACAGAATTTACCAATCAATCAACTAACAGGTGGAGTTATTGTTGTTTGTCCTTCATTCTGGAAGAGGACCATGACTTCAGGGAGGTGATGCTGTGACATGCAAGTGAATTGGATTTAAGTGAGGCAGGGACGTGCAAGGTCGCCAGCCTCACTTTCTCCTCTGGAGCCATCTGGGTCCAGTGGCAAGATATAGATCAGGAGGACTGGAGATGGCCCCTCAAGTCCTGGGGATAAAAATTGGAAAAAATATTCCCTGTTCTCAAGGGGTTTAAATTCTAAAAGGGACAGACAGCACAATTAGGGAAGTGGTAGCTAGAGAGGAGCCTGGGAAGTCACCAGGATGGTGGGTGGCATTATGGGGTAGTATTCTGTACTCACTCTCCCTTCTCTCTTAGTCTCCTGGCTTCCCTGGCTTCAAGTCTCATCTAAATTCCTACCTTTCCTGATCCCCTTTAATGTTAGTGCCTTCCCTCTGTCTATTATCCCATTCATGCTGCATATTTCTTATTTGTGAACAACATAGCTGTTTATATGTTGTCTCTCCCTTTAGACAATAAGTTCCTTGAGGGCAAGGACTATCTGTTGCCTTTCTTTGCATCCCCAGAACTCAGCACAGTGCCTAGCACATAGTAGGTGCTTAATAAATGCTAGTTGACCGACTATTGGTCTTAGGCTGTTTGCTGAAGCAATGGTGACATTGATTTGATTACTGTCCCCAGAACAAAAGATGAAAAGTGAGGAAGGATGGGCAAGGGATGCACTTGGGACATAGCAGAAAAATCATAGTGTAGATTTAAATGGCATGGGGTGAAGCAGGGTTCTTGAGCAAAGTTTGGAGAGTGCAGAGAGTAAACAGACTTCCTGATCATGGATGTCCAGGGGCTACTTTTTTTTCCTGCCATCTCTTCCAATGAACATCCTGACCTTTTGTTCTGATGATGACAATGACAGAGGCAGGGGGGTAGACAAGATGACCCCTTTGTGAGGATGAAGATGCTCAGCTTTGACGTATACCAGGTCCCAGACCAGAGTACTTTCCCAGTCACTGCAAACGTCTAAGTGCTATCTCCTGGTCATTAGGGTTCAGAACATTTGTCCCAAATGCCGACAAAAGGTTGAGAATCTGCTGGTCTTGCATTTTTCTTTCCGCTTTCCATGTGTCTCTGCTGATGAGCCATTCCCTTTCCTCCCTCTGTGGCAGAGAATCCCGGAGGCTGAGTCATTGCTCTGGGCAGGCAGGCTACTAAGAAACTCTCTGCTTCACACTCCATAGGCTGGAGGCTCCCCTGTCCTTAGCATGGGCCAAGAGGAGCATGCCACAGCACCATCTCCTATCCCACTCCCAGTACACATGGACTCTACTTCCTCATTTTCCAACAGCCTGCATTTGGTGTAAATTGTAGCATCGAAAAATTTTAAAGTTGGATGAGGCCACAGACCTCATCTAGTCCAACACTCTCATTTTACAGATGAAAAAACGGAAGCTCAGCCATGTGAAGTAGCCTGCCTAAGGCCATAGAGCTCACAAGGAGCAGAGTCAGTATCCAGCTGGATATAATGTAATGGACAGTATGGGGTTCCCAGGGACCTAGAACAGGGCAGGAAGGCAGTTTAAAGGAGGGGATTCATAAGAAGAGAATATACACTAAGGCTCATATACTCAGGTTCAGTCTCACTCACATATAATCCAATTCAACAAGCAGTGATTAAGCACCTACTATGTGCTAGGCACTATTAGGTGCTAGAGATACAAAGACAAAAAGTGACTTCTGCTGGGTAAAGGATATGATAAAAGGATATGATACGAACATAGATAATGTGTCTACAAAATGCAGACAAAATCATTTTGAGATGTGGGTCACTAACACATGGGGAATTTAGAAAGACTTCTTGTACATAGCAGGTGACAATTGAGCCGAGATTTGAAAAGAGCTAGCGATTCCAAAACCTGGAAGTAAGGAGAGAGTAAGGGGTGGGGGAGGGGAACAGCCTTTGCAAAGGTGTGGAGGGAGGAGATGGAATATTGAGTATGGGGAGCTACATGTTCACATTCAGATTCAAATACAGTACTCCCTTGAGCGCTTTGTACTCCCTTGCAGTTCTTGACACGAGCACTCATTCTCAGGCTCACTCATGCATATTAGCTTACACACACACACACACACACACACACACATAGACGTATTCTCCAAAATCAGTGAATTAGGTGCCCTAGGTCGGGCACCCTCTGATAGGAACAGTTGCTTAGTGGCATTGAAGACCTCATCACACTCAAAACTCTCCCAGTGTTGTTTGAAGACCCAGTTCTTTCCCTTTGACTCCCCAAAGCTCCTCAGTAGGGCCTCTTGGCTGCCCAAATCCAGCAGAAGCCACTGTACCGCATCATCTCCTTCCCACTTCCCCCTTGGCCACCATCATCAGTGATTGTTGACCTCCTAGGCTCTGAGAGAAGTTCAGGCCCAGGCTGTCCCACAAGAGCTTGAACACGGGAGGCCTTTGCCAGATGGGAGAGCAGCTTCCACATCTGGCCCCCTGGAGCCAAGAGGAGCTAACAGCACTCCTGGGATTCCAGGGTAATTGACTCAATTAATCAGCTCAGTTAGAGCCTTCCAGGTGAGCTGATCAGATCAAAGTGTACACACTGCTGCTTATACAGGCCGAACTCAGTCAGTCAGTCAGTCAGTCAGTCAGTTCACAAACATGCTCTGGCTTCTGCCATTCTGTACTAGACATCTGGACATGGTCCTTGCCCAGATCAGTGTGAGGATACAACCTGTATTGCCTGACACTGACAGCCAGCACCAATAGAATGGGTAGAGTCACAGAATGGTTATAAAATGTCCAGGGAGGGGGGCACTCAGAAGAAAGAGCTGAAAGAGCTTAGAGACCACCGAATCTCGCTTCCCCATTACACAGAGGAAGAAGGCCCAGAGAAAATAAATGAATTGTACAAAGTGGTCCTCCTTCCAGCTGTGTTTCTGACTTGCCCGACTTCACCAGCATCCCCCTTGGGGGCTTCCCCTCTTTTCAATTCCTTTTGAAATATTGTCTTCCCCCATTAGAATGTAAGCTCCTTGAGGGCAAGGACTGTCCTTCTCTTTGCTTGTACTTTTTTCCCCAGCAATGGGCACAGTGCCTGGCATAAGGTAAAACTTAATGAATGCCTGTTGCCTACTTAAGTGGATCTGAATCCAGATACTCCACCTTCAAATTTGGGGCTCTTTCCTCTATCCAACAAGTGAACAAATAGTTACTTCAAGGCACCATGCTGGGAGCTGGGGATACAAAGACTTATTGTTCAGTTGATTAGTCATGTTTGACCCTTCATGACCCCATTTGGGATTTTCTTGGCAAAGATACTGGAGTGGTTTGCCATTTTCTTGTCCTGCTCATTTTACAGATGAGGAAACTGAGGCAAACAGGGTTAGGTGACTTGCCCAGGGTCACACAGCTAGTAAGTGTCTGAGGCCAGATTTGAAGTCAGGAAGCTGAGTCTTCCTGACTACAGGTGTGGCATTCTATTCACTGCACAGCCCATATGACCTTGGACAAATCAGTTAACCTCTCTAGGCCTCAGTTTCTTCATCTGTAAAATAAAGGGGTTGGATTAGGTAGCTCCTTTTAATCTTATGATTTTATGAAGTCTTATTTATTTATTTTTGGATCTTATGAACTTATTATTCTGTGGCCGATGGTGATCCATTAAAAATTTTAGAGCATGGAAAAGGCCCAAGACTAGTTAGGAGGGCTTCCTGTAAACCTTGCTCTGTTCAGTTCAGCTCGGTCTTGCCCCCATTCCCTGTGTTCTTGCTAGGGTGCTCTTGGTGACAGGGGACTTTGGGAGATGGGAATGACAGATGTGGAGTGAGGGATATATCACTGCATTCATCACTGATGTTTCTCGGCCGAAGTCTGAGTTTCATGAAACTGCTGGGGTTGTTCAGTCTGCTGAGATGGTGTGCTCGCTGACATGGTAGCTTGGTCTCTATCAGAAGCCCCTACCAGCCAGCCATGCTACCTCCAGTATGAGATAAGAGATGGCTTTGTAAACCACCAAGCACGCTAGAAGTGTGAGATAATATTGTATGATTATTGTGCCACCCTCCCTTTGACTCCCGTCCTCTTCCCCCTGTCTTTCACCCTCAGCTCCCACATCTTGGGCTCTGCGCTGTCTTAGTAAGTATTGTTTTCCCACAGCATTCTGAAAAAGTCCGTAGGATTTGGAAGTGAAAGGCTCTAGTATTCTCCTTTTACAGATGAGGAAACTAAGGGACCAGAGAGCAAACACCAGCAGCTTTGGATCAAGGTCTTGCAGATGCTAAGTGCCAGAGCTGGGATTTCATCATGAGCCCTCTGATTATCAGTCCAGCACACTACCCAATGCACCTTTATGCCTAGGAAAGGTTTCTCTTTGAATATATTCAGCAGCATCAGTGACGCTCTCTTTTCAGCACCACGCTAATTCTGGGTGGGAGTCACAGACACTTCCTCCCCCATGGCCTCTGCAGCAGCACCTCTGTGATCTAAACCGGGAGTGGCCTTGGTATAAGCCATACCAGCTTGTGACCTCCCCCCCTATTCCTTTCACCTTCAACTCCACCCATCGAATCCTCCCCCTCCCTGCCAGCAGCTGGGAGCTGAGCAGAGAGAGCCAGATGAGACCACAAGATAAGTGCCTTAGAAAGAGCCATGAGCTCACCCCACAGCCCTGCCACTGCATATGCACTCATTGCCAGCAGGCAGGCCTTCCACTTCACCCAGGCTCAGAGGCTGAGACAGCAGGTTTGCTGTCTGTCCTCGGTTGATTCCCTGCCTACCCTGGTAACGAACACATTTGTGTTCTGCCTGCCAGGACCAGGGGATTCAAGAGCAGCCACCCTTGGTACTCCCACTGCCTATATAGCCCAGGGCTCTGTCTCTGATAGGGAGGTGGAAGGTGAGGGAAAAGGAGAGCATACCTAACATCTCTGGTGTCCTCAAAGGGTAGGATGTGCCCAGGAGGGTGCTGGTAAGTGTTTTATAATCAATCCTCTTAAAAAATGTACAATGGACACACTTTTAAGCTTAATCTGCATCAGCAATATTTTCCCCATCATTTTAAGTGATTAAGAAAAAAAAAGTAAATTAAGCTCTGATTTATGGTATTTGCTAATTTCCATCACCTCACCCTGGAAATTTAACAACCAGCTCTTACAAGTGGGTTTGAGCTGACTCCAGCACACCCCTGGATGTGTCCCAAATAGAATAATGACAACTCACACTTCCATAATGCTTTAAGACTTTTTCCTTCTGAGCTTGGGAAGGAGGAGGGTAGGTGTTACACATGTCATTGTTTCCATTTTGAAGATGAGAAAATGGAAGCTCAGAGAGGTTGATGATATGTCCTAATCCCAGAGCTTGTAAATGTCCAACAGCTGACTTCCCTAATCCTTCCGCTCTTGGCCACGAATTCTTCTTAACTTTGTTGATCAAAGAATCAATAAGAAATGCTTGTTGTGTTGTATTGTATTATCGTAATCAGAGCCTGGACAAGGTATTTGGGTATCCTAGGCAAGGTCTGAAAACTACACCCTATTGTATATCGTGTATCCCACTGGACAACTTGAGTTTTCACCATATTTAATACCTGTGACTCCTGATTTGTGCTTTGGAAAACTGAATTTCTGGAATTAAAAATAAGTGTACCTATAAAAATGTAATGTTTTAATATTTTGGTTTTTTTCAATTACATGTAAAAACAATTTTTAACCTTTGTTTTTTATAGTTTTGAGTTCTAAATTCTCTCCTACACTCTGTCCCCACGCCCCTCGTTGAGAAGGCAAGCAATTTGATAAAGGTTATACATGTGCAGTCATGCAAAACATATTTCCATATTAGTCATGTTGTGAAAGAAAACACAGACAAAAAAACCCAAGAAAAATAAGGTTTTAAAAAACATTATGCTTCAATCTGTATTCAGATTTCATCAGTTCTTTCTCTGGACGTAAATAGCATTTTTCATCATAGGTCCTTCAGAATTGTCTTGGATCTTTCTATTGCTGAGAAGAGCTAGGTCATTTAGTAGCTGATGATTGTAAAATATCGCTGTTACTATGTATAGTGTTCTCCCGGTTCTGTTCACTTCACTTTGCAGCAGTTCATGTAAGTCTTTCCAGGTTTTTCTGAAACCATCATGCTCATCATTTCTTATAGCACAATAACATTTCATTACAATCATAAACCACAGCCTGCTCAGCCACTCCCCAATTTTTTTGCTGCCACAAAAAGAGCTGCTATAAATATTTTTGTAGAAAAAAGTAATGTTTAAAAAATGTCCCTCCTTGTGCCACCACTCATATGCATTGTAGTCTAAGTGCTTATCTGCATTGCCAGTCCCTAATATTAGTCCCTACTAACATTGTGGAGTGATGGAGCTGCAATGGACTATAGACATCACTTACTGTAGCCCTGTTATTTTACAGATGAAGAAACTGAGGCCCAGAGAGGTGAATTGATTTGCCCAGTGTCGCACAGTGAGCTTGAACCCTAGTCTCTTAGCTCCAAGAGCTCCCCTGCTCTTCCCATCACATGACAGTCCCTTCTTATGCTTTCATCCTAAACCACCTGGGTAAGTTAGTACCGTTTAAGTTACCCTAAGTTTATCTCACTGTTGTTTTTTCTTTTAAAAAAGTATTATTTTATTTTAATTTCTAAGCATTTATTTTCTCTTTCCCTTCCCTACCCCACTGAAAACAAAACAAAGCTCTTATAACACATAAACACAATCAAGCAAAACAAATCCTCAAATTGTTAATTTGTGCTGGAGATACAAAGAAAGGCAAAAGACAGTCCCCTCTTCTCGGGGTCACATAGCTAGGAAATGTCTGAAGCTGGATTTGAACTCAGGTCTTCCTGACTCAGGACCTAATGCTCTATCTGTTGTGCCACCTAGCTACTAGTCCCTGGCATAAGCTGAACTCCTGGGCATGGTTTCCAGGGTTCTTTAATTCAAGTCTACTCTCTCTTTCCTGAGACAGCCCTTCAAATATTTGAAGATCTCTATTGTGCCCCCCCCCCCCAGTTTCCCACTTTGTCTTGTCTAGGCTAAACACCTCCAGTTCCTTCTAGCCATCCTTGCTTGGCCACTTACTACCTGATCACCTGCCTTTGAATTTTGTCTGCCCTGTCTGCGCCTTTCCTACAGTATGGTGCTCAGCCATCCAGATATTGCCTGATCAGGGCAGGGATGAATGGAGCCTCCCAGTGTAACCTAGGACAGTGTTCGCTTTGGGTTGTTGCTGTTCAGTCATTTCAGTCATGTCCAACTCTTGGTGACCCTATGTGTTGTTTTCTTGGCAAAGATACTGGAGTGGTTTGCCATTTCCTTCTCCAGCTCATTTTATGGATGAGGAAACTGAGGCAAATGGGGTTAAGGGACTTACTCAGGGTCATATAGCTAGTAAGTGTTTGATGCTGGATTTGAACTCAGGAAGATGAGTCTTCCTGACTTCAGGCCTGGTGCTGTATCACCTGATTGCCCTTAGTTTTGGGTTACTGATTGCCAACCCCCAGGTCTAGATTACGCCCATCATCTGCTCACGGGCTACTAAGTAAGGCTGCAGACAGTCATAAAACTGGTTGACTTGGTTCACTACAAATTTATATAATCTATTTTCAACTAAGCCCTCATTGTAGCAAGGCAATTCTTCTACCCCTCACTAATTGGACCTAGATCCTACTTTCCAGGAGCTGTTCCAAACTGTCTCTTTTCTCCTCAAGCTTCTCTCAACTCCCCTCCTCTACTTCACACTGAAGATCTTGCCTCATATTTCATTGAAAAAGTCGAGGTGATTCACCAAGAACTCCCCTTTCTTTTCTCATCTCACACCTCTTCCCCTCCAAATCATCTACCACTGTCTCCTACTTCAGTCCAGTCCCTGATGAAGAGGTGGCCCTTCTCCCTGCCAAGTTCAACCTCTCAGTATGTACCCTTGACCCCATCCTCTCCTGTTTCTGCCAGCTGATTGTCCTCATTATCACTTCCTCTTTCTCTCTAA